>NW_017309093.1:0-1174 GCF_000935625.1 Nanorana parkeri | reverse complement strand
AGTGACCAGGTGCCTATCTTTGGCGGCAGAGAGTTCCCGGAGATATACCATAGCACTTCCCCAATATCTAAATCCAAGGGGGTGAGCATCATGGTCTCTCGGTCGGTCCAATGGTCCTATAAGGCCCACCAAACGGATCCTAATGGTCGTTATCTTTTTGTAAAGGGGGAAATCAATGATAGCTTATTCACCTTTGCGAATGTATATCTGCCCAACACAGAGCATGTACCCTTTTTGGTGGCGGTTCTCCCCCTCCTGGCGGATTTCATGGAGGGCACTCTGGTCGTGGGGGGGGACTTCAACTATCTCATGGACCCCTTGGTGGACGGTTCTAGAGGTGTGTCGCACCTGTCCTATACCTGCCTACGAAGGCTCAAAAAAGAGCTTAACTCGCTCTGTCTGATGGATACCTGGCGGTTTCTCAACCCGGAGGGCCGAGACTATACCTTCCACTCCCCAGTACACCACACGTATTCCAGACTAGACTACTTCATGATCCAGCACAAGGACCTCCCTGCCCTACGATCGGCCTCCATAGACCCCATTCTTATCTCAGACCATGCTCCCATTCACTTGATCTTAGACTTAGCGAGTGCGCAGTCTAAATGCCTCTCCTGGAGACTCAATGAATCGCTATTACAGGAACCAGAGTTTAGAGCAGGTCTAGCCCGGGAGATGCGTTCCTTCTTTGCTGATAACACCTCCCCAGACACCCCCCCTCTGACGGTGTGGGCTGCCCACAAGTGCGTAATGCGGGGTCTGCTCATGCGTCAGGGAGCGAAACTTAAACGAGTGCGCTCCGCCGAACTGAAGCGTCTCTTTGCCCGCCTCCAACTACTTGAGGCGTCTCATAAGAGGTCACAGGCGCTACAGACATACGGGGAGCTGCTGTCAGTCAGGGAGGAACTTAATGCGTTACTCTTCACCAATCTTAAGCGGCGCTTGTTAAAAGGGAGGCGGACTATGTACGAATTCTCCAACAAACCCAGTAGACTCCTAGCACGGGCATTGCGGGCACAAAGACCGAGGCAATTCATACCATCCATTGTCTTGGCGGGAGGCACCAAGCTCCACACTTCGCACGACATAGCGGGGGAATTCCTTTGATTTTACCGGGACCTATACAACCTGAGCCCCCCGGGGAGGCTGGTTCGCCCCTAGGCCTGCAGTCGGC
>NW_017309092.1:91291-101177 GCF_000935625.1 Nanorana parkeri | reverse complement strand
TGTCTCCTCTCTACTTCCTCCCGACTCACCCGGAACTTCCTGTCTGTAGTTTCCATAGAGACTAGAATCCGCTCTCTTTGGTATCGGCGAGTTCGCCCTCTTGTGATGAATAGAGGAACTGCAGCCTTCCTATACATTGGCTGTGACCCCGCAGACGCCTTTCTTTTGGGGTCTGTAAGCCGGCACTGCGTCCTCTCTCCCACATTTGTTTTTTGCCTGACGAAGGAACTCTTTGTTTTATTCTTACATTACGCTGGAAAAACGTCAATAAAGACGACATTCTTAAGCGGAGTGGTGTGCGGACAACGCGGTGTATGTGGTGGTGCCACCCATCGGTTGTCCCAGCACGCGGGAAGGGACCGATCGGTAAGGAGTGCGGTGGAGATATTACTAATATTTCGGACTGGAGGAAAGTCTCCTGCTCTCGGAATGGATCCCGCCCATCCGTTCTACAAATCCCATGTAAGATTTTTTTTGTTTTAATTAATTTAACATCCAAGTGCGATCTTCAAAATACCCGCCATCGGTCCGAAGTGTCCAGAGGCTTAAAGGAGAACTACGGGGTCAGTGTTTGTCCCCATAGTTCTCCTCAGGGTCACGGGAGGACACAAACTGGCGTCCTCCCGTCACCCAAAGCTCAGTATATAGAGAGCTGCAGCTCGCGGTATACCGAGACCGCCGCAGCCGGGACGGATCCCGACATTGCTGTCTGGATCCACCCAGCTGCGTGATTGACAGCTATCTAGAGGCGGAGCTGTACCCGCCCCCTCCCCCGTCCGTTCCTCCAAGATCGGAGCGAGGAGGAGGGGAATCCCTGCGGGGAGCCGTGAGTGACCGTCACGCCTCTCTGCAGGGACAGGATCGAGAGGTGAGCGGACGCCGGTATGTGTTCTCTCACCTCCCGATCTACTGAGCCGACAATGTCACAGGTCGGCTAGAACGATGAGGTGAGTGACAAGCCCCTCCCCCCTCGTAGTTCTCCTTTAAAGCCGAACTCCGACCTTACTTCTTTTTTTTTTTTTTTACCACACTTGTAACAAGTCATCTCCTGCGTCGAAACTGAACATCTCCAGTTGCCTGTAAACTTGCATCTCCGCAATATATAACCCTTTGAAGCTGCAGCAGCTATCATGAGCCGACCTTCACTTCCTGTCTGAAGGACCTGCGTCGCTCACTTCTCCTTCCTATCAGTACCAGCCTTGGCTCCCCTCTCACAGCTTTCTCTGCCAGAAGGCCAGTATGGTCGCCGGCCTCTATTATGGGGCCGGGGGAAGGGCGGCCGAACTGCCGCTTGCAGAGCAGCTGGACCGTGGTTGGCCGAGGAAGCCGCCCTCCGGGTGGCTCCTGCCGCACGCGGGCCCGCCGTTCTCTCCTGGAACGCGGCGAGCTGTGACTCCCTCAGCTGCTGCGACTCTGCATCGAGTCCGGATCGCCGATGATGGTATGCGGGGCAGTGCTAACAGCTTTGATTTGCCACCTGAAGGCAGATGAATAACCCGTTGGTTGAAGAATATGTCCCCGTGTCCTGTGATGTTCTCGGAGCTCACGGTTACAGGTTGTATTTGGACCGTGTGACTTGTAATGTACGGTGCTGTGTGATGGATGATGAAGGGGATGTAGTAAGGGCAAACAGAGGCTCGGGACTGTGCAGTGTGTTTTATTTGGGCCTAAAAAATATAAAAACGCACATAATGATACAAATACACCCATGCCTAATGATTAGAAAATAAATAAATCGTAACCGAGATGTCCTCATATGTATCAGGCAATTGTTCTACAGGTGGAAAAACGTATGGAATCCCACCGCATGGAATTTTTGATGCGCAGTTAGATTTCATCGCAAAACATTCCCGGTCGACTTCTGAAAGAGGAACATTTCCCGCACTGCAAACACGTAAAAAAGGTCACCTGTCCTTGTGAACCCTCTGGTGTCTAACCAGGATCCCCTTTTGGTTAAAACTTTTCCCGCACTCTGTACAGGAGAAAGGACGCTCGCCCGTGTGAATTTTCTGATGCCTGTGGAGGAGTCCCACGTCCGCGAAACATTTTCCGCACTCCGGGCAGGAAAAAGGCCGCTCGCCCGTGTGGCTTCTCTGGTGTATAAGAAGGTGTCCTTTCTGAACGTAAGACTTGCCGCATTCCGCACAGGAATAGGGGTGCTCCCCCCTGTGAATTTTCTGGTGTCTGAGGAGATCTCCTTTATGAATGAAACCTTTCCCGCACTCGGAACACTGGAAAGGACGCTCGCCCGTGTGACTTCTTTGGTGGGAAATCACGTCTGCTTTGCGAATGAAACATTTCCCGCAGTCCGGACATGAAAACGGACGTTCGCCGGTGTGAATTCTCTGGTGCACAGCAAGTTTCCCTCTCTCGCCGAAACTTTTCCCACACTCCGAACACGCAAACGTACGCTGGCCAGTGTGACTCCTCTGGTGCCTAAGAAGGTCCCCTTTTCCTAAAAAACTTTTCCCACACTCTGAACACGGTAAAGGATGTTTGTCCGTGTGCGTTTTCTGGTGTTTAAGGAGGTTCACTTTCTGGACATAAGATTTCCCGCATTCTGGACAGGAAAAGGGGCGTTCCCCCGTGTGAATTTTCTGGTGTCTAAGAAGGTCTCCTTTTTGGGTAAAGCTTTTTCCGCACTCCGAACACTGAAAAGGACGCTCCCCCGTGTGACTTCTCAGGTGTCTGAGAAGGTCTTGCCCTCGAGTGAAACTTTTCTCGCACTGCGAACACGGGAAAGGACGCCCCTCTGCGCGGCTCCTTTGATCTACAGCGGGAGACGATTTTGATCCAGAAGAGCGATTGGTTTTGGAACGAAGGGATGTTTTGTTATCTGTGCGCGCGTTCAAGTTGAATTGTTCCCCCGAGGAAGTCTGGACTCCACCTGTTGAAGAGAAATATTTTCTTCATATCAAAAGCATTCGTTTGCTACGTTTCGAAGTTCAACAATTCACCACAATGGATCAGCACATTGGTGGAGCAGATACGTTGACGATGTTCTTCCAGGCGGCCGGAAGGATTCTTCACACTTTTTCCAGCTCAGAGATTCATGGAAATGGTTTTATATGTTATAATTAAAGGCCTCCTCATTACCCGGGGAGGAAAGGGGCGGATACTTCTCCAACATGATATTGTGATGACCTCACCTGATGGCATGAAGGTCTACAGATCCCCAATAATGTACCCGTACCCCCCAACATTTAGGGTTCGTGACTCACCTGGAGAAGGTTCCTCCTGTTTAATTGTCACCAACATCCCGACCTCCTCCGCAGTCTCCTGACCATCCCCCACATACATCTCCTCTTCTTCCTCTTTCACTTCCACTTTTATATACATCTGTTCTTCCTGCTGAACCAACACAGAATGATAGGGAGAGAACATAGAAATGTGAGGACCAATCGGCCGAGACTTTATAATCTCATGTCGTCTATTCTACTCATCTACCTCATCAAGGTGGGGGATGGTGAGATCTTCCGGCGTCACGTCCCGGGGACACCTCTCTGGTGGGTTCCTCTCACTGGATCCATCTGTAGGGAACACACACACTGACTGAATACATTGTTTCTACGCAGGGGGCGGAATGACAACTAATGGGGCCCCCGGCAATACAAGATTATGGGGCCCCCCTTGTGCTCCGCCCATACTCCTCTTCCTATACTTCTCACCTCTGCACCCCCTGCATCCCTCTTCCTATACTTCTCACCTCTGCACCCCCTGCATCCCTCTTCCTATACTTATCACCTCTGCACCCCTCTTCCTACACTGCCCACCTCCGCATCCCTCTTCCTATACTTCTCACCTCTGCACCCCCTGCATCCCTCTTCCTATACTTCTCACATCTGCACCGCTGGGCAGAGGTGAGCACGGTAGGACGAGGGTACAGAGGTAACAGCGTTGGAAGAAGGTTTGATGGCTGCCACCCTCTTCATCCCTCATCTTACACTTCTCTGTGCCCTCACGGTAGGACTCCGGCTCCCGATACCATGGGCTGTGGGCGGGGCAGGGGGTGGAGACAAAATGTGCTGAAGGTCACCGGTCCTTCCTCTAGCTGAGCCCAGATGAGCAGATCGGTCAGCCCCGCCCCCGTCTATGCGTTATCAGGTGAGGAGGGATCAGTGCGGACCGTCTGTTGGGCTCTGTGGAGTTCGTTGTGAAGTAATGAACGCAACGAGGACCCAGGAGATCAACACGTCAGGAAATGTCCTGGAAAAAAACATCTTCTGGGGTTTTCCCTTTCTGTGGAACGTTGTTCGTCGGCGTGAGCAACAGAGGGGGGAGGGGCTTACTTTCTTCTTTACCGGGACACCATTTTATTTATGACGTCCTTACCTTAACGGTCTACAGATCCTCATTCGGACAGCGTCTCGGTGCTCACCTGAGGTGATGTCTGGAGAAGGTTCCTCCTCTTTAATGGTCACCATCACCTCGTCCTCCACCGTAGTCTGCCGATAGTCCATCACACACACCTCCTCCTCTTCCTCTTTCACCTCAGACTTCATATACAGCCGTTCATCGGACTAAACCAACGGAATGATAAAGCAGAACATCAGAACCTAATAGGTCACAACTACGTAGAAGAGTCCAACTGGTGTCATGTCTGCCTTCTCAGGAGGAGGAGTCCTATAATCTTCCCGGGTTCAGTCCTGAGGAAGTTACCTGTGAGTTCTGTGTGCTCATGGGCGGGGACATCTCTCTGGGGGGTTCCTCCTACTGGATCCATCTGTAGGAGACACACACACTGACTGAATACATTGTTTCTCGCCGACATCACACATTGCGTCTTACTGAGGTGTTTTTATTTCCCATTGTGAACATAAACTATATCGCCGTTAGTATCGGGACGCCGTTACACGCACATGAACTCTAATGGCCCCCCAGTCTTAGTCCGTAGGGTTCAGTATCGGGTTGGCTCCGCCCTTTGTCGCTATAACAGCTCCGCCTCTTCTGGGAAGGTGTCCACAAGGTGTAGGGGGGTTTCTATGGGAATGTTGGACCATTTGTGAGGTCAGGTACGGATGTTGGGGGAGGGGCTCGCAGTCGCCGCCTCTAATTCATCCGAAAGGTGTTCTATGGGGTTGAGGTCAGGACTCTGTGCGGCCAGTCACTTTCCTCCACCCCTCCCCCATCCATGTCTTTATGGACCTTGCTTTGTGCACTGGTGCGCAGTCATGTTGGAACAGGAAGGGGCCGTCCCCAAACTCCTCCCACAAAGTTGTCCAAAATGTCTTGGTGTGCTGATGCCTTAAGAGTTCCCTTCACTGGAACTAAGGGGCGGAGCCCAACCCCGAAAAACATCCCCCCACCAAACTTTACACTTGGCACAATGCAGTTAGGCAAGTACCGTTCTCCTGGCAACCGCCAAACCCAGACACGCCCATCAGATTGCCAGACAGAGAAGCGTGATTGGTCACTCCAGAGACCACGCCTCCTCCTCTCTAGAGTCCAGTGGCGGCGCGCGTTACACCGCGGCATCCCACGCTGTGCATTGCACTTGGTGATGTGCGGCTTGGATGCAGCTGCTCGGCCACGGAAACCCATTCCATGAAGCTCTCTACGCTCTGTTGTTGTGCCAATCTGACGGCCGCATGGAGTTTGGAGGTCTGTAGCTATTGACTCTGCAGACAGTTGGCGACTTCTGCGCGCTGTGCGCTTCAGCACGCGCTGACCCCACTCTGTCATGTGACGTGGCCGACCACTTCCTGGCTGAGTTGCTGTTGTTCCCAGTTGCTTCCACTTTGTTATAATCCCAGTAACAGGTGACTGCGGCGGAATATTTAGTAGCCGGGAAATGTCACGGAACACCTGAATCCAAAGATTGGGAGGGGGAGGAGCCAATACTTTTGGCAATATAGTGTATGTGGAACATGTTTCTGTGCTCGATCACTGAGAGCGAGCCGCCAGCTCCAAGTCTCATACGATACCAACAGTGTCTGTGTTTGGTGTCCATCGCTCACCTGTGACGATATCCGGGGATTCCTCTCGTTTCATTGTCGTCTTCTTCCCGACCGCCTCTGTAGACCGCTGGCAACGCATCGCACGCGTCTCCACTTCTTCCTCCTTAACTTCTACTTTCATGTACATCTGTTCTTCCTGCTGAACCAAAGGAGTGACAGACAATAACATCTTTAATATTTCAGCACTGAGAGGTGGAGACTTCATAGGACAATTGAGTCACTTCTGTGTGCTATCCACCGACCTGATCATGGCGGGGGACGGTAAGATCTTCCTGGGTGGAGTTATATATATATATATATAAAATAATATCTTATTACCTCCCCTCCTGCCAGTTCCAGTAATGTCTCCTCTCTACTTCCTTCCAGCTCACCTCTCACCCGGAACTCCTTGTCTCTATCTTACATCACTTCCTGTCTGTGATGTCCATTGAGACTTCCCAATTTGCGTTCCACTCAGTATAAGTGAGGTCACCACCTAGTGGATGAGAGTGGAACTGCAGCCTTCATTCCATGTTGTATATGATCATTCTTCTGGGGCTTGGGTTGGAACTAGAGGTTCCACCTGTCCCGGATTTACCTGGACAGTCCGGGTTCTGAGTCCTGTATGTGCTGTGTCTGGGTTCAGCTTGGCCTGAAACCCGGATACAGGACTCAGAACCCGGGCACAGGATTCAGATCCAGGACAACCCTACTTGGAAGTCATCTGTCACACTGAGATTATAATCACACCCCAACCATGTCTGCAGTCCCCAACCACTTCTATAATATCTTCACCGTCTCTGACCATCTCCTGCACCATGTCCCCAACCACTTCTATAATATCTTCACCGTCTCTGACCATCTCCTGCACCATGTCTCCAACCACTTCTATAATATCTTCACCGTCTCTGACCATCTCCTGCACCATGTCCCCAACCACTTCTATAATATCTTCACCGTCTCTGACCATCTCCTGCACCATGTCTCCAACCACTTCTATAATATCTTCACTGTCTCTGACCATCTCCTGCACCATGTCTCCAACCACTTCTATAATATCTTCTCAGTCTCATGGCAGCTCTAGATCCCGAGAGGACCTCCTTGCTGGACAGCTACATAAGCTGCCATGCTCATCCAGGGCTTCCCTACGTTTCCTAGGGGTTCCTTGGGCTGTGGTCATCTGATGGTGATTGCGCAGACCCAGCGGCATGACATCCATATCTTGTTAGGGAGACAAACCCCCCCGTTGGCCACCAAGGGGGCAAGGTTCCTGCTCACCCTTAATAAATTGGTTTTAGGTTGGGTTCCCCGAGACCTGAAATAGATTTGAAAGTCCATGCCACTGCTTGCATGATGACTATCAGGTGTCCAGCAAGGAGGTCCTCTCGGGGTCTAGAAGAGAAGGGCCACCATAAGGGGACTGCCCAGTGCGGAGATGGATACGGTGCCGGGAAGGGATCTGGATGGTGACCTTAACGTGAGTATATCTCGCCGCACAAAGGACGGAGAACAAACAAGACACGCGATAGGTTAGCAGAGAGAGAGCGGTAAGGGGGGGGGCGGGGTCATGTTTTGCCCAGAGACGGGCTTTAAAAGAGAGAATAAACCTCTAAAAATGGCCTCTTTAGGACTCTATTATCCATCCACATCACCTCCGCGTCTTACATTGTGAGATCTTTTAGGCGCGGTCTTCTCCTAATGCGTCATGTTCTTCTACAGCGTGTGTGGACTCTGGTCATCTTGTTGAAGCTGTTATAGCGGCAAAGGGCGGAGCCAACCCAATACTGAACCCTACGGACTAAGACTGGGGGGCCATTAGAGTTCATGTGCGTGTAAAGGCGTCCCGATACTTTTGGCAATATAGTGTGTGTACAGTGCTGTGTAACGAATCCACGAAAGGTTTCAATAATGACAAACACGGGCCTGAACCTGTGCAGAGTCTTTTATTTGGGTCTAGAAGGAACCTCACATAATATCACATCTACATCCACACTGGCTCATTTTAAAGCAAAACACGACAAACACTAAAATGTCCTCATCTACATCAGGCAATTGTTCTTCAGACGGAGCAAATTATGAAATCCCACCATGCATTTGTCATTAGCATCAGTGCACATGGACTTGTTGAGGTGCAGTTAGGTTTCGTTGCCAAAAAATTTTCAGTGAGAAGGTCGTTCAGTTAAATTCCTAGGTCTGATTTCTGAAAGAAAAACATTTCCCGCACTGTGGACATGAAAACTTCACTTGTCCTTGTGAACTCTCAGGTGCCGCAGGAGGATTCCTTTTTGATTAAAACTTTTCCCGCACTCCGTACAGGAAAAAGGACGCTCGCCCGTGTGGATTATCTGATGTCTGTTAAGGAGTCCTATCTCAGCAAAACTTTTTCCGCACTCCGTGCAGGAAAAAGGACGCTCGCCTGTGTGACTTCTCTGGTGCACAAGAAGATGTACTTTCTGAACATAAGATTTCCCGCATTCGGCGCAGGAATAGGGGTGCTCCCCTGTATGTATTTTCTGGTGCCTAAGAAGATCTCCCTTCTGAATGAAACCTTTCCCACACTCGGAACACTGAAAAGGACGCTCACCCGTGTGACTCCTTTGGTGGGTTATCAAGTCTGCTTTCCGAATAAAACATTTCCCGCAGTCCGTACATGGAAACGGACGTTCCCCGGTGTGAATTCTCTGGTGCCTAATAAAGTCAGTTTTCCAAGGGAAGCATTTTCCGCACTCCGAACATGAAAAAGGATGCTCCCCAGTGTGACTTCCCTGGTGCCTAAGAAGGTCCCCTTTTTCAATAAAACTTTTCCCACACTCTAAACATGAAAAAGGACGTTTGCCCGTGTGTCTTTTCTGGTGCCTGAGAAGGTTGACTTTCTGGACGTAAGACTTCCCGCATTCTTCACAGGAATACGGGCGCTCACCCATGTGGATCTTTTGGTGTCTAAGAAGGTCTCCTTTATGAGTGAAACTTCTCCCACAGTCTGAACACTGAAAAGGACGCTCACCCGTGTGACTTTTCTGGTGTCTAAGAAGGTGGTGTCTTCGGGTGAAACTTTTCTCGCACTGCGGACACGGGAAAGGGCGCTCTGGATTAGACGGATCTGAGGAGCTCTCTGCACTGCGATGTCCTGGAACGATTATTTTGGTAACAGTATGTGACTCGTCCAAAGACTCTGGGGCATGAGAGGAATCCACTGACCTATCTCGGGAGGCAGGTCTACGAGAGGTATTTCTAGTCAGGCGGTTTTCTCTTGAGGAACACTGCGAGTTGCCTTTATGTCCAGATTTATAATCCTGATGACCCTCCGAGGAATTCTGGACACCACCTCCACCTGTTGAAAATTAATATTTTTATAATATCAAAAACATTCTTCTTTTTTATTTACTTTTGCATCGGACACCCTACGTGAAGTACTACACATCTACCTGATCTGATAATGAAATGATGCGTTGGGCTAGATACGTTGACGACGTTCTTGTACTCATAATAGTGGAGACTTTCCCACCTCATTACAACCTGAGGATGTTCTGATATTTTTATAACATGAAAAGCATTCTTATTTTTTACGTCCGACACCCTATGTGAAGGACCACTCATCTACCTGATCTGATAATGAAATGATACGGTGGGCTAGATCCGTTGACGACGTTCTTGTACTCACAAAGGTGCCCATACACTGCACGATTCTCGTACGAGAATGGCAGGAAATCCCGCGATCGTACGAGAACCGTGCAGTGTATGGAAGGCGTGCGACCGTTTCTACTGTACGGTCGCACGTCTTCCATCGAACCAGCAGGTTAGAAAACCCGCCGGGAATCGTACGATTCTCGGCGAGTTGGTGGCCTGCTGGTTCGACAACTGCCGAACGGGCCGGTGGGCGCACACTGCCCGTTTGCAGTCAGCGTAAGCCCGCCCCTCATTACATTCATCGCAAGCCCGCCCCTCATTAC
>NW_017309092.1:82357-91220 GCF_000935625.1 Nanorana parkeri | reverse complement strand
TGTGCGCACGCGCACACTGCCCGTTTGCAGTCAGCGTAAGCCCACCCCTCATTACAGTCATCGCAAGCCCGCCCCTCAGGGGGCGTGGCTTGCGATGATCGAGAGTGCGATCTGCCCGTCAAAGATGGGCAGATCGTACGTTTTTTTAATCCCTTTACAACCATCGCAAGACTAAGGTCTTGCGATGGTTGTACAGTGTATGGCCACCTTAAGAGTGGAGACTTTCCCACCTCATTACAAACTGAGGATGTTGAAAATAATTATTGTTATAATATCAAAAACATTCTTCCTTTTTCTTTACTTTTGCATCGGACACCCTACGTAAAGTACTACACATCTACCTGATCTGATAATGAAATGATGTGTTGGGCTAGATACGTTGACGACGTTCTTGTACTCATAATAGTGGAGACTTTCCCACCTCATTACAACCTGAGGATGTTCTGATATTTTTATAACATGAAAAGCATTCTTATTTTTTACGTCCGACACCCTATGTGAAGGACCACTCATCTACCTGATCTGATAATGAAAGGATGTGGTGGGCTAGATACGTTGACGACGTTCTTGTACTCATAAGAGTGGAGACTTTCCCGCCTTATTACAAACTGAGGATGTTGAAAATAATTATTTTTATAATATCAAAAACATTCTTCTTTTTTCTTTACTTTTGCATCGGACACCCTTGTACTCATAAGAGTGGAGACTTTCCCACCTCATTACAACCTGAAGATGTTCTGATATTTTATAACATGAAAAGCATTCTTATTTTTTACATCTGAAACTTAATGCATCAGATGATGGGGGATCTAGGTGGACTCCCTGTACTGCTCTCTCCTCTTACCCGGTGATGTGAGGGGCGGCTCATTCTCCATCATGAAGTCCTCACAGAGATGATCTTACCTCACCAATCCTCATAGCAGAACGATATCCGTGTTTAGTGTCAGTTGCTCACCTTTAATGTTATCTTGAGATGATTCCTCCTCTTCTCCGGGCTGCTGATAGTCCACAACGTACGTCTCCACTTCTTCATCTTTAACCTCAACTTTTATATACATGGGTTCTTCCTGCTAAATGATAGAGAAGAACAATGAAACGTGAGCACCGATGAGGTGACATAGAAGAGTACAATCCCATACAGTAGGGAGGAACTTTGCATACTACCCATCTACCTCATCCTGGTGAAGGACGCAGCGATGTTCTGGAGTTGAATTGCCGGAAGATCTCTCTGGTGGGTTCCTCTTACTGGATCCGTCTGTAGGAAACACACACACTGACTGAATACATTGTTTCTATGAGCCGCCTAACTAAAACTCCTAATAAATGTCGTCCCTGAGAAGAAGAAAGAAGACACCTTCTCTGCTCCCTCCACCACTGAACATCCCTCCATTGAAGATAAATCACTAGCTGAACTCAATTCGGAAACTAACTAGGGCTGTGGATCTCCTGGTGCCCTGTTGCACTCAGTGGTCCCAATGCCAAGCCCCACATCACTGCAGGAGTGTCAGGGGTTCCACCCGGACTTCACTGGTTTGCAGCATTCTGTCTTGGCTGCCATTTTACTCACCGGTGTTTCCTTCTTCGCCTGAGCAGACTCTGGAACGTTGCTCACTACTTCCAGGCTCCCTCTTATGGCCAGACAGGAGAGCATCACCTGAGAGAGCCAGATGGTAGTTTCCTGTCTCTGAGTGATGTCACCCCACTCACTATATATAAACCACTCAGTCCAGTCTGACCTTGTGGTCTTCCTGCTGCTCTGAGTATTCTGATTTTGTGTATGACCCGATCCTGGCTGACGTTCTCCTCTGGCTGACGTTCTCCTCCTGGCTGACGTTCTCCTCCTGGCTGACGTTCTCCTCTGGCTCCTGGCTGACGTTCTCCTCTGGCTCCTGGCTGACGTTCTCCTCTGGCTCCTGCTCCTGGCTTGTTCCTGATGACGCTGATCTCTGTGTTCCTCACCTGGCTTGGACGACTACCCACTCCGGCTCCTGACTCTGGCTTGTTCCGGTTTATGATTCTTGCTTGCTCCTGTGGACACTCTTCCTAATAAATATTTCACACCTTTCGCTTGTCTGGTTTTCATTGTGCTCTGACAAGGAGATAGTACTGACATGAAGGTCATCCTGAGGAACCATTGAGACCAGAAGATCTACAGTCGTGGAAATGTTGGTTTCTGAAGGAACCTCAGCTGGAGATTTCTCCTCAAAGCATGGGTGACGGGAGAGGGAAGTATTTACTTTCTTCCTAACAGTCAGTGTTTCTAAGGAATTTTAGTTGGGTGGCAGGCTCACTTTAAAAATAAATCCCCCTCTTACCCAGATCGGTGATGGGGCGGCTCATTCTACGTCGTGACATCCCTGTAGATGGCATCTTACTCATTGACGTGAAGGTCTACAGATCCTCAATCCATATACTAAACCCGTTCCTGTACTCCGGGTTTTATTCTCACCTGTGTGGATATCTGGAGAAGATCCCTCCTCTTTAATTGTGTCCGTAACCCCAACTTCCTCCGGAGACTGCTGATAGTCCATCACATAGACCTCCTCTTCTTCCTCTTTAACTTCAACTTTCAGGTACATCGGTTCCTCAAGCTGAACCAACAGAAAATAAGATCTTCACAAAACGTGACCAGCGATGAGACTCCAAAGAGGAGAACTTCCTAAAGTCTATAGACACTCTACGTTCTCCACACCTACCTGACCATGGTGGGGGACGGTGAGATCTTCCTGGGTGGGGTCCCGGGAATACAGAGGACGGGGACATCTCTCTGGTGGGTTCCTCTTACTGGATCCATCTGTAGGAAACACACACACTGACTGAATACATTGTTTCTATGTGTGTATCAGATGATGGGGGATGTAGGCGGAGCCTCCGTACTGCTCTCTCCTCTTACCCGGTGATGTGAGGGGCGGCTCATTCTCCATCACCACGTCCTTGTAGAGATCCCGGTGTCCTTCTAGATACTCCCACTCCTCCATGGAGAGATAGACAGAGACATCCTGACACCTTATAGGAACCTGACACACACAATGATACAATGAGCTACATCAATGTATAATCATAGTGTGTGACTGTGTGGGGGAGGGGACATTAGAGTGTAAGCTCTGGGGGGGGATATTTGACTTTAATATAAAAACAATACCTCCTCTGCTGCCAGTTCCAGCAATGTCTCCTCTCGACTTCCTCCTAATTCTGCTCTTACCCAAACTTCCTGTCTGTCCATGACATCACTTCCGGTCTATAGCTACAATAGAGACTTCCTGCCGGTGTGTTCCACTCAGTGTAGGTGAGGTCACCTGCTAGTGGAGAGTAGGGGAACTGCAGCTCTTGATTTGGAAGATTGCTACAAAGAGGCTTTGGAGGTTTGTGTTGGAAGTCACCCATCACATTGGGGATTCCTATCACAGCCCAGTGGGGGGCACGTCTCTCGTGAGTGCTTCATGGATATAATAAAGCCAACAACGGACATCATTATGACAGCCCCCGTAACCATGTTCCCCGGTGGAACTTCTCTACCTGTTCCAGATACTACATCCGGCAGTCCCACATATAGGACCTGTATCTGGAATCATTGTTACCACATCATCTGACAGCATCCTATGAGCGGTTTCCAAAGAGTATTCCACTACGTAAGAACCAAATCAAACACAACTTTTCAAACCCCTGTTCATTGGCTGTGACCCCCGTAGACTTCTTTATTTTATATTGGACCTCTCGGCAAGCAGTGTGTCCTCCAGTGATCAGCGGAGAGGGACTGCTCACCTATTCTTCTTCAACGTTTATCGATAGGTCAACTCCCCGAGCTACACCACCAACGCCATCTCTAAATACCATTCAAACCACCTTCTTCGTTCCTCCCGAGACCTCCACCTCTCTAGCTTCCTTGTCACCTCCTCCCATGGTGGCCTCCAGGACTTCTTCAGAGCCCTCTTTCATCTGCTGGTTCTCCCTACCCCAATCTGTCCACCTGTAGGCAACCCCCAACAACTGATCCCTCCGAGGAATCCTATCTCACCTCCACCCAACTTTTATCTTCTCCATCAACTCATCCCTCCGAGGAATCCTATCTCACCTCCACCTCCAACAACTCAACTTTTATCTTCTCCATCAACTCATCCCCCTCACAGTTATTACCTTTTGTATCACTCGCCCCTCCCCTTTTGTCAAAAAGAGTCTTGTACCTGCACTGTCTTCCTGTATACAGATAATAATAGGACATTGAGGTCACTCAGAACCATGAATAACCAATAAGGAGCTTCCAGGAGGCAATATCAACCCTGGATTGCCAGCAACCTTCTGAGAATGTCCTATCAGAGCACTCTTGGAGCCCCAGGCACTAGTATTGGGTGAGCATGCCTAAGGTCTCCTAAGGAATGGCTCTCAGAACGTTACATTCACTTCCATAGACCAGGGGTGGGCAACCTCCATGTGTGGTGAAACTACAAATCCCATGATGCATCTGTCTCCGGGAGTCATGCCTGTGGCTGGGAGAATATTGCAGTCATGGGATCTGTAGTCTCACCATGTTTGAAGGGCAAGAGGTTCCGAGCCCATAGAGGGACGCCCTTCTGCCATAGATGGACGCCATTCCCACAGGCGTCTGACTTCCATCACTCTGATCCGTGGCAGAACCGTATGATCTATAATAGTTGGTGGATATTCCATCTCCGCACTCACAGAAACACGTGTGCAGAGATACGGTAGCTAGAACCTATTGGACAGAAGCCCGATCATGGTCATTGGCTTTGAACGCCAACTGGCTTCTTTCTTATTAAGCTTCTCAGATAGCAGCGCGTCCACTGCCACTGACTATGTGTGATGGGAAGGAGGAGATTCTGTCTGCTACCAGAGGTGACAATGCCCACCAAATCTTCTAGTGTAAATTTCAGTGGTCCAAGGAAGGAAAACTGGCGACAGGAACATGGGTGGCCAGGGCTCATTGATGGACATGGGGAGCGAAGGAGGCCTCACCTAAAGGGTCTGCTACCGACAGCTTGGTGCCAGATACCACAGCGTACCTTCAGAGGTCCAGTGGAGTCCATGCCTGGACGGGTCAGGAGAAGGGGGACCTACTCAATATTAGGGGGGTCATCCAGATACCACAGCACACCTTCAGAGGTCTAGTGGAGTCCATGCCTGGACGGGTCAGGAAAAGGGGGACCTACTCAATATTAGGGGGGTCATCCAGATACCACAGCACACCTTCAGAGGTCTAGTGGAGTCCATGCCTGGACGGGTCAGGAGAAGGGGGACCTACTCAATATTAGGGAGGTCATCCAGATACCACAGCATACCTCCAGAGGTCCATGCCCGGACGGGTCAGAAGGTGGACCTACTCAATATTAGGGGGGTCATCCAGATACCACAGCACACCTCCAGAGGTCTAGTGGAGTCCATGCCTGGACGGGTCAGGAGAAGGGGGACCTACTCAATATTAGGGGGGTCATCCAGATACCACAGCATACCTTCAGAGGTCTAGTGAAGTCCATGCCTGGACGGGTCAGGAGAAGGGGGACCTACTCAATATTAGGGGGGTCATCCAGATACCACAGCATACCTTCAGAGGTCTAGTGGAGTCCATGCCTGGACGGGTCAGGAGAAGGGGGACCTACTCAATATTAGGGGGGTCATCCAGATACCACAGCATACCTTCAGAGGTCTAGTCGAGTCCATGCTTGGAGGGGTCAGAGAAGGAGGACCTACTCAATATTAGGGAGGTCATCCAGATACCACAGCATACCTCCAGAGGTCCATGCCCGGACGGGTCAGAAGGTGGACCTACTCAATATTAGGGGGGTCATCCAGATACCACAGCACACCTTCAGAGGTCTAGTGGAGTCCATGCCTGGACGGGTCAGGAGAAGGGGGACCTACTCAATATTAGGGGGGTCATCCAGATACCACAGCATACCTTCAGAGGTCTGGTGAAGTCCATGCCTGGATGGGTCAGGAGAAGGGGGATCTACTCAATATTAGGCTGGTGGGCATAATGTTATAGTTGATCGGTGTATGCGTCACTGATTTGTTATAGGACTACGCTCAAACACACGCCCCCAGCACTGTGACCACACTGTCATCGAGCCAGACACAGGGTGCCCATCGGAAGCCCATTGGATTGGCTCGTCATCATGTGATCACTGTGATAACCGATTACAGGATCAGGAAGCTGTCCAGGCCCTACTACACAGCTGAAAGTGCACACATAGGTGGTGTCCCCATGCATGTCAGGAGTAGGAGACTTTATTTTCTTTTTGTTTTTCTGGCAGTGGGTCACGGTTATGGCGAAAAATATACAGCTAACATTTAAAAATATATATTTCAGATTTTGGACCATTTCTTTCTTGATAATAAGAAATAAATCAGGATAGAAGCATTAACATTAACCACTAAATAAAGGCCCAACTTGCCCTGTAAAAAACAAGGTATAATTCACCTGGATACACTTAAGTAGTTGCATATACAGTTTACTAACACATGTACCATGCCAAAGTTGCAAAACTGGGTTCAGGAACTAAGATTTATTTTACCGCCATCATTAAGGGGATACAGATAACCAGTAACCAATGGGTATCTGTAATATGAAGTTCAGCTTTTGAGTTATTATAATAGAGTAGCCTTTCCTCACAGGAATTGCATGATTTTCTTTTTTTTCATTTATTGACTTTTCTCTTCTTGCCGGAGAAGTGTCAGGCTGTAAAGTCTGTTCTGTCTCCTCCCTGATACCACAGTCTATATAATGAAGGTTCTGTCAAGATTACATGGGATAAGACTAAAGGCTCCGTCAGCAGATGGGTCTGCATTATTTAGTAAAATATTAAAAATGTGATGAATGTGAAATGAAACTGTGGTCATGTGCTAAAACTGATTTTTCTATTGTCCATTAGGGAGCACAGCTTGATAATAGTCAACCTAGGGTTATATTGCTGCCTACATTGGAAATGGACACTATTCACATAGAAAAAATACGGCCAGATTCTTGAGACTATAACCCTCCCAATTCACACCTGCTTCATTTTACGTGGTGTTCTTAGGATAATGAATGTTTACTTCTCTTTTGCTATAGGTGACAACCACTATCAGTTTGTGGCCCATTCCTTCAGCCTTACTTTGACCCCAAAATATCCACAAAGGTCCGTGCACCACTTCTTAAGCTGGTCATACACCTATGGATTATCTGCAGATTTTCTATGGTCAGATAGAAAAAGAGCAACAGATTCCCCCTTCTACTCCTTTAGTTTTCTATATGCCTGTTCCTATTTATCCTGTGATCAGTATAACCCTGGGTCACTTATCAAGCTATGTCCCTAAATGAACTCAGAGTAAAGGATTTAACATTGATTGCATTAACAACATATTTTCTCTATTCACAGAGCTAACAGGTCTGGCACAGATATAGGTGAGAGTGACCCCGTAGCCTGGTTTGAGCTGGAAGAGGAATGGGATGAAGTGGACATCAGGATGCAACAATGTAAAACTGCCAAGGTAGGTAAACATACTAGCACCGGGCTAAGCATCTTTAAAAGAGAATTCTTGTTTAAAGAGGACCTGAACCGTTCCCAAAAAAGGCAAGCACAAGGGCAAATGACTAGTCATTGACTGTATTTACTGCAAACCCCCTGCATCTGATTCTTTTCCCCATTACTGAGTTACCAAGCCTTCCTCTGTACTGTTTCTGTGTGGAGGTCACCATCTCGGTAGAGAAGCAAAGCTTTGTGTCTTCATGTCAGAGCAGCCCTCTTTATGACTGGTGATGAAATATTTAAGAAACCACAAGAGGGGTGGTCAGTTGCAATGTTTAAACCTTTAGCATTGGGGGTTACTTACTTGATCACACACTCCTACACTGCTCTCTCTTCCCCAAATGAGGCCGGGACTTTTACAATAAAGATAAAAAAATAGAAGAAAAAAAAAGAATGGGTAGAGGGCAGGCCTCTATTTGACACTGGGACTTTACTTGCACTGTGGGGCGGAAATTTCTCCACCAAACATGACGGTCTATTTCAATGTCTGATGCTGCAACACAGAGAGTGTTTCAGCGCTTAGTGCCCTCTGCTGCTCTGGTGGCCGATGGGTGGCGGACCCAGCCCAGCACACTGTAAGCTGCGTGTGGCTAACGGGCTGTGTATTTGGCAGCACTAATTTAAAGACTGGACTTGGGGAGGGGGAGTGGGACTTGGGGGAACACGGAAATATCCATCACTATTCTCTTTTCTTGTGGTTAAGCTGGGAATTAGTTCGCTGTCTTTGGACAGCATCCAATACTTACTGAATACAGTACTTGCTGAGCACATTATAGTAGGATCCATATACACGGTGTATATTGCTGTCCTTTTTAACTATTTCTTTATTAGGGGTCACAGTTCTAATCGTGAGTTATGATTGTTTGATGAAATGTGGATTTTCTCTTGAATACATTTATCTTTTGAGTGGTCTTTTATGCAGATTCTTTGAGATTAGAAGTGCTACCCTAAATTTACCATGAGGAAAGGAGACATTTGTTTTGCTAAATTGTTTTACTTTCAAGTCATTTAATCATGGGGCTGCAGGGTCAGGCAAAACTGTCCTTAACCTCCTGCCGTCTGCCCGTTGTGAAAAAACGGACGGACAGCAGACTCACATGGGCGGGTTGCCGTCATGAGACGGCTTTCTTTTTCTGCTTGCGCTCGTCCCCGGGCAGAAAAGACCCCCCGTTCTTTACAGCCGTTACCGGCTGTTTGATAGACATACGATCGGCGGCTCTATAGCCTGCCGATCATATGTATGTGCTGCCTGGCTGCGCTCCCCCCCTCAAGTGCCGCTGCTGCTGCCCCCCCTCCTGACCCATCACCTTCAATCCCAGGATCCGCTAGCCCATCGGGACCGG
>NW_017309092.1:81531-81841 GCF_000935625.1 Nanorana parkeri | reverse complement strand
ACCTTCAGAGGTCTAGTGGAGTCCATGCCTGGACGGGTCAGGAAAAGGGGGACCTACTCAATATTAGGGGGGTCATCCAGATACCACAGCACACCTTCAGAGGTCTAGTGGAGTCCATGCCTGGACGGGTCAGGAGAAGGGGGACCTACTCAATATTAGGGAGGTCATCCAGATACCACAGCATACCTCCAGAGGTCCATGCCCGGACGGGTCAGAAGGTGGACCTACTCAATATTAGGGGGGTCATCCAGATACCACACCACACCTCCAGAGGTCCATGCCCGGACGGGTCAGAAGGTGGACCTACTCA
>NW_017309092.1:69403-81059 GCF_000935625.1 Nanorana parkeri | reverse complement strand
GCGGGATGGGGCAGAGTGGGTGAGTCATTGTTATAGCACAGCTAATGTTTAAAAAAAAGTATATTTATTATTTCCTTCAATAATGAAACAAAAGTCATTTGCAAGCAAAAAAATAAAAATATTCTGTATACAATTATTCTGCAGATGGAACTCCATATGAAATGCCGCCACGCCTCTATTTATAGATGTCCTTTCAGGGCAAAACATTTCCCGCAATGATGCTCATACAGTGCTTTTTCTGGTGCCTAAGAAGGTCCCTTTTTTGAAGGAAACGTTTCCCGCAATCCGAGCAGGAAAAAGGGCGCTCCCCCGTGTGAATTCTCTGGTGTCTAAGAAGGTACGTTTTCCACGGGAAGCTCTTCCCGCACTCCGAACAGGAAAAACGATGCTCGCCTGTGTGACTGCCCTGGTGTCTGAGAAGGTCGCCTTTCTCAATAAAAGATTTCCCGCACTGCGAACAGGAAAAAGGACGTTTGCCCGTGTGCATTTTCTGGTGTCTGAGGAGATTTCCTTTCTGAATGTAAGACTTCCCGCACTCTGAACATGAAAAAGGGCGATCGCCCGTGTGAATCCTCTGATGTCTAAGAAGGTCTCCTTTCTGAGTGAAACATTTCCCGCACTGCGCACATGAAAAAGGACGATCGCCCGTGTGAATCCTCTGATGTCTAAGAAGGTCTCCTTTCTGAATGAAGCATTTCCCGCACTCTGAACAGGAAAACGGACGTTCACCTTTGCGGATTTTCTCCTGCACGGGAAAGTCTTGTTTGCGAGCGAAGCTTCTGCACTCCGAGCATGAGAAAAGACCCTCGCTTGTGCAGTCTCTTTTCCACATGAAGCATTTCCCGCACTCTGAACATGGAATCGAATGCTCAGTGGTGTGCGACCTTGAGTCTACAGCAAGGGACGACTCTGATTTACCATTAGATGACCTCTGGGGGTTAGACAGACCTGAGGCGCTATCCACGCTGTGAAGTCTTGGATGTGTCATTTTGGGAAAGGGGTGTGAGTCATCGTAAGACTCTTTAGGATTGGACGGATCTGGAGATTCAAGTCTGTGATGGACATTTCTAGTATCAAGGTTCACCGATGGAGGATACTGCGTGACGCCGTCATCTTCTGTGAAATATAAACCAAGATGTCCCTCAGAGGAACTCTGGACACCACCTCTACCTGTTGGAAAAGAAATATTTCAACAATGTTGCAGTAAAGTAAGTTTGTTATAAACAGAAGAAGGTGAAGGTCCTAGAAACCACGCTCGAAACCGTGACTACGTGTTACTAAATGGGTTCCAGAGTGGTCACCTGTGTCCCGTGCATTGAGAGAACCTCACCTTGGATGTATGAGATTTTGCCAAGCCATCATTTTTGATAAAGTTGCATTGGCCATCACGCTAGGCCCCGTGGCCTTTCTATTTCCTGTATAGTGGACAGAGCCACGTTTAAGGAAACCTAATGGAGCTCATCAAAGTCTGCAATGGAGGACTAAGTAGAATGACAAAGCTTGGGTGGTACAGGAAGGGCAAATATCTAGAGTCCTTCAACCCAAGGACCAATACGGCGAGAACTTTACCGGCAAACGAGATCTAGAAGATGTATGAATGACAAGGGCGGTGTTCCGTGTCTGTGGTTCCCTATGAACTCCCTTTACTTAGACCACTACCGCTCGTAGAAAATGCCACAAAAACCCGATCACGTTCCTCTTTTGGTTTGACCCAAAGATGTCCTGGCCGACCCAAGGCCCACCCACGTATGTGGACATTATCAGTCCATTTCATGCTTTCCTTGGTTTTAACAAATGAACAACACAGACCAGACCACCACATGAAACCACAAATAGAGATGGACAGCACGGGTCCATGTGGCTACACCACGCTGTGCCACCAGGACAGACCATAAAGAACCTTGTAGAAGCTGAGAGCAGGTGGAAAAGCCTACGCAATGAAACACATCTAGTAGGTGTATGATGGCACCGGACCAATGGATACCAATGGGGCAATGAGAGAGGAAATAGGTTCTGAGGGATCAGGATTGGAGTACGAGGGTTGATGATAAAGAGAGACGTGTATGGACCTGGTTGTAGGTCTGGACTGCTACCCCTCTCATCATGATAGTCAACAAATGGACCTCTTCTGAGTGTGTGGTATGGAGTGACTAGTACAAATGTTCCTGGGCTCCTGAATGTTTGGGCCTGGGCTCCTCACTCTTGGGGCCTGGACTCCCCACTCTTGGGGCCTGGGCTCCCGAACTCTTGGGGCCTGGGCTCCCGAACTCTTGGGGCCTGGGCTCCCGAACTCTTGGGGCCTGGGCTCCCGAACTCTTGGGGCCTGGGCTCCCGAACTCTTGGGGCCTGGGCTCCCGAACTCTTGGGGCCTGGGCTCCCGAACTCTTGGGGCCTGGGCTCCCGAACTCTTGGGGCCTGGGCTCCCGAACTCTTGTCACTCTTGGGGCCTGGACTCCTCACTCTTGGGGCCTGGACTCCTCACTCTTGGGGCCTGGACTCCTCACTCTTGGGGCCTGGACACCTCACTCTTGGGGCCTGGACTCCTCACTCTTGGGGCCTGGACTCCTCACTCTTGGGGCCTGGACACCTCACTCTTGGGGCCTGGACTCCTCAATCTTGGGGCCTGGGCTCCTGAACTCTTTGGGCCTGGACACCTCACTCTTGGGGCCTGGACTCCTCACTCTTGGGGCCTGGGCTCCTGAACTCTTTGGGCCTGAACAATGGTGGGTAAAAAATTCAGAATGGAATGCACTTTCTAGGCTGGATAGGGCTTGTGTGCCGGCCGGATCATATACAAGGCGAGGGGGGACAACACACAGGAAATACAAGGAGGAGGAGACACAAGACATACAGAGAGATGACACTTACAAGGTTCCTTTTCCAGATATAACTGGAATCTCCAACGTTATAAACCAGCCGCATTGTCCGGGAGATGCCTTCAAGGCCAAATGATTGTCCATCAATGTCCAAATGTGTTAAATGTTTATTACTTACCCGCACTTCTTTCTAGAGAAGACTCCTCCTCCTTAATAATGATCCTTCCTCCCTTCTCATCCATGGACCGCTGATCACTCCTCACACACATCTCAACTTCTCCCTCAACTTTCAGATCAGTCAGATACCTCTCCCGTCAGCACCTCCATCATCTTCTTGGTGACTTCTAGGATCTTCCTCTTGTTCCTCTCAGGTGTCATGGACCGAGGAGGGGAGGGGACGTGGCTGCTGGGTGGCGGACGCTCATTAGACGTCTTCTTCACCAATTCATAATCCTATTCCAAAACAAAAGCTAAAAGTGATCACCAACGCACGGCATGACTAGACCTCCCAGAATCCTCCTCACCTCTCCGGTCAGGTCTGTGTTTTATGAATAGAGATCAGAGTGATGTCATGTGACCTCCCAGAATCCTCCTCACCTCTCCGGTCAGGTCTGTGTGTTATGAATAGAGATCAGAGTGATGTCATGTGACCTCCCAGAATCCTCCTCACCTCTCCGGTCAGGTCTGTGTGTTATGAATAGAGATCAGAGTGATGTCATGTGACCTCCCAGAATCCTCCTCACCTCTCCGGTCAGGTCTGTGTGTTATGAATAGAGATCAGAGTGATGTCATGTGACCTCCCAGAATCCTCCTCACCTCTCCGGTCAGGTCATGTGACCTCCCAGAATCCTCCTCACCTCTCCGGTCAGGTCTGTGTGTTATGAATAGAGATAAGAGTGACGTCATGTGACCTCCCAGAATCCTCCTCACCTCTCCGGTCAGGTCATGTGACCTCCCAGAATCCTCCTCACCTCTCCGGTCAGCAGGTAGATGATCTCCAGGGTGAGGTCCAGTATCCTCCCGGTCATGTGACCCCGGTCCTCGTCCATCCTCGCTGGTGTGGTCATGTGACCTATCCAGGACTCTTCTCTCTGTGGACGGATCATAAACAGAATTTGCTGCAAGGGTTACCCTACAAGAGTCAGCCAGATATGTATATATATCAATACAATATATAGGTGTGTGACTGTGGGGGAGGGGACATTAGAGTGTAAGCTCCTCTGTACAGAGACTGATGTGACTGTGGGGGGGAGGGGACATTATCTTATTACCTCCTCTGCTGCCAGTTCCAGCAATGTCTCCTCTCTACTTCCTCCCAATTCACCTCTAACCCGGAACTTCCTGTTTGTGGTTTCCATAGAGACTTCCTGTGTGTACTCAGTGCGTGAGATCGCCATCTTCAGGACAATACAGGAAATGCGACCCAAAGATGTATCCAGTCTTCTGAGGTTTGTGTTGGAATCTGTCACAAGAGTGCGTCGGTGTAATTCGTCCTCCCTATTTTTCCTCCAGTGTACCCGGCTCTTCTTTCCTACCCCTTCCCTTTGAGTTAGGAATCGTCTTCGGTGTGCACACCTCTTCGCAAACCAACCGAACCCGTATCTGAAAGACCCGGGGGTTCTTCTTGTGTAAGCCGGCTTGCTGCCCCCAGTAATAAAGACCGCTCACTGCTGCTCTCTCACCTTGTGCAGGGTGACTGGTCTTGTCTCCGCCCCCTCCTGTAATAAAGACCGGTCGCTCCTGCCCTCCCTCCTTGTGCAGGATCTCCGGAGTCATGTGACTCCGGTTGTCGCCCATCCTCATGGCTGTGGTCATGTGATCTGTACAGGACACTCCTCTAGATACAGTAGATGGATATTAGACGTGGCAGAAATTGCTCCTCATACATTGTGATCAATGTGACTGAAACATGTCCCACGCGGCTTCCATACAACGCGCTCCCTGCCTTGTATATCCCACCACTTCCTGTCCGTAGTTTCTATAAACACTTCCTGTCTGTGTGCACTCTGCTCGCTGTAAGTGAGACCACCAACGTGTGAAGAACAGAGGAACGTGGAAGTGCTCATCTCTGAGCGCTTCCAGGTTCAGCCCTGTCAAAGTCTCCTGAACCTGAGGCCGCTGTGGAGAGCCATGTTCAGGATGGCCAAGGGTTCCAGCCATCCTCCGTTCCCAACCTCCTCTAACGGAGAGTGGAGAATGAGCCCGGAAGTGCTCATCTTTGAGCGCTTCCAGGTTCAGCCCTGTCAAAGTCTCCTGAACCTGAGGCCGCTGTGGAGAGCCATGTTCAGGATGGCCAAGGGTTCCAGCCATCCTCCGTTCCCAACCTCCTCTAACGGAGAGTGGAGAATGAGCCCGGAAGTGCTCATCTTTGAGCGCTTCCAGGTTCAGGGCTCTCAATATCCTGGCATAGATGCTGGTTAAAAAAAAAAAAAAGCAGATCAGGGCTCGCTCGGTCATTTAATAAAGGAAAAACATTAAACACCCCCCCCGATACATCCATATGCAGTCAGCACACATGTTCATACATAAACCCTAATGACACATTGCACATTCCCGCTCACATTTATCCTGGACGTCCAGGTTTCAGTGACTCCTGTTAATTGGTAATCTCTCAACAGTAAAGGGAAAATCTAGTGATGAATTAGGAGCACTGTGAGAGAAGACACGGAGGCTGAGGACACAGGATCTGACAGGCGGGGTGTTTATTGAGGGGATTTCAGCATACAATGGGGCCATAGCATAGGGGACAGATACTTAAAAAAGTGTGGGTCAAGGTTCCAACAATTCGCAAAATGGACATTTCCCACACTCATAAACCTCCTATGATTAGGCCTCTTGGCTGTAATGCTTCTGTGCCTGTCTGATCTGATTCCAATAAAGCTTTTTGAAGTTCAAAAAAGAAAATCCAGTCTGAGCGCCGCTCGTGTGTTTGAATGTCTGGAGGGGA
Organism: Nanorana parkeri; assembly: GCF_000935625.1. Classification (NCBI taxonomy): domain Eukaryota; kingdom Metazoa; phylum Chordata; class Amphibia; order Anura; family Dicroglossidae; genus Nanorana; species Nanorana parkeri. The sequence goes on along the minus strand of NW_017309092.1, from coordinate 75,296 downwards.
GAAAGCAGATTCTGAAAAGCCCGTGTGCCTGCGACCATACACACATTTGCATTTGGGACTCAACTCAAAAAAGGGCGTTCCCCTGTGTGGCTCCTCTGGTGCGTAAGAAGGTCTCCTTTCCGAGTGAAACATTTCCCGCAGTCCATACACGAAAAAGGACGATCGCCCATATGTCTTCTTTGGTGGGTTAGAAAGTCTGCTTTGCGAATGAGACATTTCCCGCACTCTGAACATATAAAGGGACCCTTTCCTTTGTGACTTCTCTGATGCCTAAGAAGGTCCGCTTTGTGTATGAAAGATTTCCCGCACTCCGAGCATGAAAAGGGACGTTCGCCGCTGTGACTTTTCTGGTGCCTGAGAAGATCTCCTTTCTGGATGAAGCTTTTCCCGCAGTCCGAACAGGCGAAAGGACGCTCGCCTATGTGGCTTTTCTGGTGTGTGAGAAGGCTTCCTTTCTGAGTGAAACATTTTCCACACTCTGTGCAGGAATAAGGGCGCTCGCCTGTGTGAATCCTCTGGTGTCTAAGGAGGTCTGTTTTTTGTATAAAACATTTCCCGCATTCTGAACATGGAAAAGGACGCTCGCCCGTGTGACTTTTTTGGTGCCTAAGAAGATCTCCTTTTTGAATGAAACATTTCCCGCACTCTGAGCATGCAAAAGGACGCTCGCCCGTGTGACTTTTCTGGTGTGTGAGAAGGTGTCCTTTCCAAGGGAAGCTTTTCCCGCACTCTACACATGGAAAGGGACGCTCACTTGTTTGAGGCCCTTGATTCACAGGAAGACATTTTTCAGACTGAAAACCGTTATCGGTCTCGGAAAACCTAAATATTTTTTCATCAGCACTGTGATGTGTGTGTTGAGTCACATGGTTGTCTCCTGGAGGATGCTGTGCAATGGCGCGGTCCTTTGTGGTGTAGCCTGGAGATAAAATATGTCCCTCAGAGGTATTCCAGACGTGACGCTGGCCTGTTGGGTGAAAAGGATTAGATCAATAATACAGTCAGGAGTTATCGTAGGTGTTGGTCAGTCCATGGTGAGCCGTGTGCCGTCATAACACCAATATAGAGGAGATAACAGATAAAGATTTCTGTACCACCAAACCAGCCAATACCACCAAACCAGCCTATACCACCAAACCAGCCTATACCACCAAACCAGCCTATACCACCAAACCAGCCTATACCACCAAACCAGCCTATACCACCAAACCAGCCTATACCACCAAACCAGCCTATACCACCAAACCAGCCTATACCACCAAACCAGCCTATACCACCAAACCAGCCTATACCACCAAACCAGCCTATACCACCAAACCAGCCTATACCACCAAACCAGCCTATACCACCAAACCAGCCTATACCACCAAACCAGCCTATACCACCAAACCAGCCTATACCACCAAACCAGCCTATACCACCAAACCAGCCTATACCACCAAACCAGCCTATACCACCAAACCAGCCTATACCACCAAACCAGCCTATACCACCAAACCAGCCTATACCACCAAACCAGCCTATACCACCAAACCAGCCTATACCACCAAACCAGCCTATACCACCAAACCAGCCTATACCACCAAACCAGCCTATACCACCAAACCAGCCTATACCACCAAACCAGCCTATACCACCAAACCAGCCTATACCACCAAACCAGCCTATACCACCAAACCAGCCTATACCACCAAACCAGCCTATACCACCAAACCAGCCTATACCACCAAACCAGCCTATACCACCAAACCAGCCTATACCACCAAACCAGCCTATACCACCAAACCAGCCTATACCACCAAACCAGCCTATACCACCAAACCAGCCTATACCACCAAACCAGCCTATACCACCAAACCAGCCTATACCACCAAACCAGCCTATACCACCAAACCAGCCTATACCACCAAACCAGCCTATACCACCAAACCAGCCTATACCACCAAACCAGCCTATACCACCAAACCAGCCAATACCACCAAACCAGCCAATACCACCAAACCAACCAATACCACCAAACCAGCCAATACCACCAAACCAGCCAATACCACCAAACCAGCCAATACCACCAAACCAACCAATCCCACCAAACCAGCCAATACCACCAAACCAGACAATACCACCAAACCAGCCAATACCACCAAACCAGCCAATATCACATAAGGGGAGGAGCTCTTTAGTTCACAGAGGTAAACAGGGCTGATAGGACTCTATGGGATGTCTGTGCAGCAGAGGCATGGTGTTGTTGGCTCACTTCACAACATTTTGACCACCATAGGTTTCTGTTGGTGGACCTCAGTATAGGTGTGCCATGCTATTGCTCTTCCCAATCTGACAAGGGAGGAGCTTGTAGAGTGAACTCTAGGATGCGGGTCAGAGCTCTTCTAACCGGGATAGGCACTATAGGTGACACGTCTATGTTCTTGGCCGAACACTTCATCTCCTGACCATTACGCCGAGTGCTAGCAGAGCTTCACCAATGGATAAAGTCCGCAAGCTGGAGAAGTCGCACTTTCTAGTGTCCTCCTAGAGCGTCTTAATAGCCAAGTAATTGTACCGAGGAAGTCAACAAACAAACATGGATCAGCCGATGGAAGAGACGACAGCAATGGACATTAGGAGCGGCCTACACCATAGGGACACCAGGACAAGAGACACTTCCCTTGGGAGTCAAGACATGCAAGAGAGTTCAGTCCCCAAGAAGACCCGACATGTCTACTATAATTAGTAACTCAGTCTCCTCTTACCCGGTGATGTGAGGGGCGGGGCATTCTCCATCACCACGTCCTTGTAGAGATCCCGGTGTCCTTCTAGATACTCCCACTCCTCCATGGAGAGATAGACAGAGACATCCCGACACCTTATAGGAACCTGACACACACAATGATACCGTCACCACCCAGACACGCCCCTTGTCTGTTCCTGGATCATGTCCCAGAATCCCCGGCACCGCCCACCTCTCCCGTCACCACCCAGACACGCCCCTTGTCTGTTCCCGGATCATGTCCCAGAATCCCCGGCACCGCTCACCTCTCCCGTCAGCAGCTCCATCATCTTCCTGGTGACTTCTAGAATCTTCTGCTTCTTGGTGGTCTCAGGTGTCAGGAAGAAAGACGGAGAGGGCTCATGACTCGGGGTCAGATTCTCATTAGATGTCTTCTTCACAACTTCGTAATCCTGATAAAAACATCAATCACTATGAGCAGAGTCCTCCTCAGACCTACAGAATCCTTAGAGTGATGTCATGTGACCTCCCAGAATCCTCCTCACCCCTCCGGTCAGCAGGTAGATGATCTCCAGGGTGAGGTCTAACATCCTCCCGGTCATGTGACTATGCTGCTGGCCCAGCTTCATGGACGTGGTCATGTGATCCGTGGAGACCTTTCCTCTCTAGAGATGGATATGAGATGAGCATTAGGAGGACGTCGTTGCGCAGTGCAGCGGGTTCTGCTTCTTATACATTCTGATCCATGTGAATGAAACATTAACCGTCTTCTCTATCCAATCATTGATCGTTTATTGTCCCTTACTGAGTGTAAGCTCCTCTGTACAGAGACTGATGTGACTGTGGGGGAGGGGACATTAGAGTGTAAGCTCCTCTGTACAGAGACTGATGTGACTGTGTTCTCTGTACAGCGCTGCGGTATATGTCAGCTATAATCAATATATATATATATGTCATTACCTCATCTGCTGCCAGTTCCAGCAATGTCTCCTCTCTACTTCCTCCCAACTCACCTGGAGCTTTCTGTTTGTTTACTTACATCACTTCCTGTCCATCCATTGCGCTCGGCGTAGTTCAGATCGCCACCTAGTGGGGAATGGAGGAACTGCGGCCCCCTTATAATAAAGTTGTATCTGTTGTGAGAATTGACCTGCAAGTGTATCTATGACCTGCGGTGCAATGATGGCTGCTGGGCCGTCGGCACTTTGTGATGAGGACGTGAGGTGTGGCCTGTTAGGGTTGTCACCTTTTCTTCCATGGAAACCCGAACACTCGAGGGACGCACGGAAGTTTTTAGGGGAGAATGAGTCGCGACTTATTCATATGTACATAGCGCCGCCCATTCATAAGTAAATATCACAGTTGAGACTATTTTCAATGGGGGCCAGTAGCCCATATCTTAATTTTGGTTGCCCCTGTCTGCCTGACACCTTGTGTCCGGGTTTCTGCTGCCATGAAACCCAGACACAGCATTCAAAACCCGGACTGTCCGGGTGAATCTTGGGGGTGGCGCCTGCGGGGTGCAGTAGCCCCTATCTTATTTTTGGTTGCCCCAGTCTGCCTGACATCTTGTGTCCGGGTTTCTGCTGCCATGAAACCCGGACACGGCCTTCAAAACCCGGACCGTCCGGGTGAATCCCGGACAGGTGGCCACCCTAGTGACCTGCCTATGACAAGGGATTATTGGGTAAGCCTCCCAGGAGAGCAGCTGGCCAAGGATGACAAAGACATCGGATCTCTGACCTCAGTACACAGACAGAATCATCTGATGTATGCAGAGGATAAAGACTGAAGCTGGAAGTAATGTGTTGTCCTGAAATACAACACCGTGACAACAGTGTCCCACAGAGCTCTTAGCACCATGTGACCCGTTGGGTGATCAATGTACGTTGCGTGGACATAACAAACCATGTTGCGGGTTCCGCCTCGGTTCTGAAGAAGAAGCCGTTTGTTGCAGCGTTTCCCCTCCCAAACCGGTTCCTGAATGGAAGAGTCCGGTTCATTATAATCAGCAGGTGGACTTTCTGTGGTGTAATGAGGAAAGGTGCAATGTCGGCATCCCTTTAGTTAACTATATGACGTGAGGCAGTGGCACTCACTAGGGGGGGGTGCGGCCAGCACCCGGGTGACACCGTTGGAAGGAAGACTTACGTTCATTTTAATGTCGCCCCCCCCTCTGAAAAGTCGGGCACTTGCTCACGAACGTCCCCTCCTCTCACCAAGATGGCCGCCAGGCAAGTATCCTAAAAGACAACCTCGCGCGCTGCGGGGTGACGCCCGACCTCGGGGACGCCCCCTTTGTCAACAATCAGTCAGCCAATCACAGAAGCCGGACATTTCCAGAGGAGTTGTGCGTACGGAACACTTCCACCTTTTGTAACCTTAAATTACAACATGGCCGGTGTAGCTTTATTCTCCGCTGCCCCTTTAAGTGTTGGGGAGGCCTTAAAGTGACAGTAAAGCCCCTCCCCCACCGTGCTGCGGTCAACCTCATTTGATGCCTCTCGCTCCGATGATCTTCCTCATTCCACCGGTTTCCGACATTCCCTCCGGCGCCGGCCTCTGATCCACCGCAGACTCCTCGGGTCCCACGTGCGTGCTCCCGGGGGCTGCGTCCATCCAGTTTCATTTTCTCTCCGCTCTACTTGCGCACGCGCGCGCGCTTCTTCTTCCCGGCCGTTCGGGAGCCGGAACAGGTAAGTCGTTAGGTAGTTGGCTCATTTTTTTTTTTTTTTTAGAGCCGTAGAGAGCTGCTCAAAAAAACCCCCCCAAAAGACTTTACTTCTACTTCTAGCACCGGAGGTAAACTCTGATGGCCAGCGTGCGGGCTTCTAATCCTAATTCAGCAACTTCCTAGAACAGGGGGTAGCCAACCAGCGGTCTTCCAGCTGTGGCGGAACTACAAATCCCATGAGGCATTGCAACGTTCTCGCAGCCACCACTCCCGGAGAGAGATGCATCGTGGGATTTGTAGTTTCACCCCCACAGCTGGAGGAGCCGCTGGTTGGCTACCCCTGTCCTAGAAGATTCCAAGGAGCTTCAGGAGGTCGGAGGGGTCATCATAACATCCCTCAAGTCTTGTGTAGAAAGTCAGGAGCTCGTTGCAGAGCAGCCGTAGGTGGATCCGAGGCTACCCAGCACTCCGGACACTTTGAGGGGGGCTCCTCC
>NW_017309092.1:68580-68840 GCF_000935625.1 Nanorana parkeri | reverse complement strand
AGGGGGGGGGGGAGGGGCAGCTTCCATGTCTTTGGTCAGTTTTAGACATGTGCCATCAGTTTCGTTCGGAATCAAAATTTGTACAAATTTCCCCAAATTTGGACACATCCGAATTTCCATTTCCGAGTTGCGGACCCCGTCCGAATTCCGTTTTAGAAACTAAACTGAATGGGACATGTGACTTCTCCGGCCAATCAGATGCGTTTTTCGGTTTAAGGCCTCCCGCATGGGTCCGAACACGAATTTTCGTTACGGCGACA
>NW_017309092.1:43551-68551 GCF_000935625.1 Nanorana parkeri | reverse complement strand
CGAGGGCTAATAAACCCCCCAAAAATAAGGAACATAAAACAAAAAGTTAAAATGTTAATGGGTAAAAAATATAAATATATAAACATCGGCTGGAAAGTAAAAGCTATGAGGTGAAGGGGGAAGGAGGAGTTAATTAGGGCCGAGTAGGGCAACCTAAGAGTTAATTAGGGACTTTTTGTAACGTGTGAAGTCCCTTCACAATTTTGGGATCCAACGTTACTCCTCTGATCTACAATAATGTTACTTTGTATCTCTCTATCAAGCGTCGGCGAGTTTGTTTCTCCGACAGCGGCGGCTGTCATTTTGACAGCCGGGAGTTGCGGAAGTACAGTTATGTGCGCTCTTGTCTGACCTCCATTGTGAAGCTGATCGAAGAAATAGGTGGTGGCGATGGAAACTCCCCCCCCTCCCCTCAGCGGGCATGGACTTTCTGATGTGTGACGAGGCGTGACCTCATGGTGTAACATTTCCCGCAATCTTGGCAGGAGAAAGGGCGCTCACCCGTGTGAAGTTTTTGGTGGGTGCGAAGGTTCCCCTTCTGGGTGAAGCACTTCCCGCAGTCTAAACACAAATAGGGACGCTCGCCCGTGTGACTTCTCTGGTGGATGCGCAGCGCCCTCTTCCAAGTGAAACACTTCCCGCACTCCACGCAGGAAAAAGAACACTCGCCCGTGTGACTCTTCTGATGTTTGAGAAGGTCGTCTTTCCGAGTGAAGCATTTCTCGCACTCCGAACACGCATAGGGACGCTCGCCGGTGTGGCATCTCTGGTGCCGCAGGAGGTCGGCCCTGTGCTTGAAACATTTCTCGCACTGAAAACATGCGAAAGGACGCTCGTCCGTGTGGCTTTTCAGGTGCCTGAGGAGGTGTCCCTTCCAGTTGAAGCTTTTCCCGCACTCCGAACATTGGTACGTACGTTCGCCCGCGTTTGTTTTTTGATCTTCGGCAAGGGATGACTCCGATCTAAAACCTTCGTTGACTTTGGAACGTAGGATTGCGTTGTCCTCTTTGTGCGATGACGTATTGAAGTTACCGGAAGATGATCTCCGGGGGTTGGGAGGGTGGAAGGACCTCTCTGGAGCATGAAGTCTCGGATGGGTTTCATCGGTGGCGGTGCGAGACTTGCGAGGAGAATCCTCGGGATTGGAGGGATCCATTGATGTGTCGGCACGGTGAGCTCTGTGAGGTCTAGGGTGAGTATCGGGGTCTGGAGGACATTCTACAAGGTCTTCTGACTTGAGGTCCACAAATAAGATCTGAGGTCTCTCCGGGGTATTGTGTCCACCTGTTGGGAAGAAGAATTTTATGGACATTAAAAGATGCGATTGGGTCAACGTTTGGGAGGCAGCAGATACTGGGCTCACATGGATGACCTTTCCGTTAGGTCCCCACCTTGTGGATGGGACATGGACCCCATCAGATTACCCCATTGTAAGCCACTCTTTGGCCAACATTGTCCCCACACTTCAAAGAGGTCATCACATCCCGGAAGATCATTACCCTACTAGAGCTCCATCAATCCCTATGTCCTTTCTACGGTCCTCCTACTGAGAGTTATCTGGCTTATGGTTCACAACATGATCCAAATAGATGGTTCTGATCATATACAATGTCTGGCTCCCCCCACCTGGACGTAGCTAAGCACATAGGCTCGAGCCTTCCATTGGATGATGACTGTTTCACCCGGCAACAAGTTATTAAACCCAAACTGAGGCAGTGAGGAGCTTCTCATCTCTTCAACAACCCTCTCAGAAGACCTATCCCGTGGTCGTGGAAGAGGTGGAACTCGGTTTCAGAAGGGTCAAGCTATTGGCCTTCATCAAGCAAAGAAAACGCCTGAGGAGGTCGCTGAAACGAATACAACTGGGTTAAGAACTGGCCGACCCATTATTAAAACTGGAAGGATAGTGGTGAGCCGTCATCTTCCAGGAAGGATAGTGGTGAGCCGTCATCTTCCAGGAAGGATAGTGGTCAGCCGTCATCTTCCAGGAAGGATAGTGGTCAGCCGTCATCTTCCAGGAAGGATAGTGGTCAGCCGTCATCTTCCAGGAAGGATAGTGGTCAGCCGTCATCTTCCAGGAAGGATAGTGGTCAGCCGTCATCTTCCAGGAAGGATCCGCGACAACAGGATGCTACCTCATTACTGGGACCACTGGGTGCTACCTCATTACTGGGACCACTGGGAGCTACCCCATTACTGGGACCACTGGGAGCTACCCCATTACTGGGACCACTGGGTGCTACCTCATTACTGGGACCACTGGGTGCTACCTCATTACTGGGACCACTGGGTGCTACCTCATTACTGGGACCACTGGGAGCTACCTCATTACGTAGACCACTGGGAGCTACCTCATTACTGGGACCACTGTATCTTTGAACATTTCCCACACCGTTTATATGATAAGATTATTCAGGGAAGGGTTTTCTCCTCCTTTGTCCTGTTTCTCGACTTGCTGTATTGGGGCTGTGACGTCTGTACTATATTATTTGATATACTGCACTGTGTGATATGTTTCCATTTTACATACAAAGGGGGTAACATTTATAATAGACAGGGACCCGACACCACCCAAGGTAGCTTAAATGTGGTCTTTGCACAGACTGACGTCATTGTTCTACTGGCAGGACAGCCTATGAAATATCACCATACATCTGTCATTGGCATCAGTGGGCACGGGTTTTCTGATGTGTAACTAAGCGGGATTTCATCGTAAAACATTTTCCGCACGGGAAAAAGGGCGCTCGCCAGTGTGAAGCTTTTGGTGCGTGCGAAGGTTTCCTTTCTGAGTAAAACATTTCCCGCAGTCTAAACACAAATAAGGACGCTCGCCCGTGTGATTTCTCTGGTGTATACGTAGCGCTCTCTTCCAAGTGACACCCTTCCCACACTCTAGACAGGAAAAAGAGCTCTCACCCGTGTGACTTTTCTGGTGCGTAAGCAGGTCGTCTTTCCGAGTGAAGCATTTCTCGCACTGCGAACACGAATAGGGACGCTCGCCGGTGTGGCATCTCTGGTGTCTAGAAAGGTCGGCCCTGTGCTTGAAACATTTCTCGCACTGCAGGCACGAAAAGGGACGCTCGTCCGTGTGACTCCTCAGGTGCCTGAGGAGGTGTCCCTTCCAGTTGAAGCTTTTCCCGCACTCCGAACATTGGTACGGACGCTGCCCCAGGTGTGTTCTTTGATCCTGAGCGAGAGACGACCGCGATCTGCAACCGTCGTTGACTTTAGAACGTCGGATCACCTTCCCGTCTCTGTGGGAGGAAGTATTCAGATTACCGGAAGATGATCTCTGGGGATTGGGAGGGTGGAAGGACCTCTCTGGAGCATGAAGTCTCGGGTGGACTTCGTCGGTGGCGGTGCGAGCCTTGTGAGGAGAATCCTCGGGATTGGAGGGATCCATTGATGTGTCGGCACAGCGAGCTCCGTGATGTCCATGATCGGGGTTTCCTTCCGCAATGTCTTCTGCATGATACCCCACCGATACAATGTGGTCCATCTCCGGGGTCATCGCATCATGGCCGCCTGGTGGGAAAGGAGGAACTTATTAGCAGCTTATAGTTCATCCACGGAGGGACACAGGAACTCAGACTTTTGGGTTATACTGCCCTTTACAGGAAGATTTGGACACCTGCAAACACAATAGCAGTCCTAGCCCAGTATGACCCCTCCCCCCATCCCATCCCTACTCCCAGCTTGTCCTAAGAGGATGGAGATCTTTTCATTGCTCTGCTCCCCTATGTCTACCTTCAGTCAAGATTCCTCCACACGTTGCTTGATCTGGTCTCTATAAGCATCTATCCACTTGGGCATATCATCAGCGGTAGCTTTGGAGGCCGGACCTGGACGATAGCCTGGACTGTGACCACCATTGTGGTTCTTGGCGTTGGCCACACACACTACTTTCTGGGTTCAGAGCCTGAGCACAGCCCTCAGTGGGACCTTGTCTCTGAAGACTAACGTTGCGAGTAGGCCGTGTGGGCCGAACAGGGAGCTACCCCATTACTGGGACCACTGGGAGCAACCTCATTACTGGGACCACTGGGAGCTACCTCATTACTGGGACCACTGGGTGCAACCTCATTACCGAGACCACTGGGAGATACCTCATTACTGGGACCACTGGGAGCTACCCCATTACTGGAACCACTGGGAGCTACCTCATTACCGGGAGCACTGGGAGCTACCTCATCACTGGGACCAACCTCATCACTGGGACCACTGGGAGCTACCTCATTACTGGAACCACTGGGAGCTACCTCATTACCGAGACCACTGGGTGCAACCTCATTACTGGGACCACTGGGAGTTACCTTATTACCAGGACTACTGGGAGCTACCTCATTACTGGGAGCTACCTCATTACTGGGAGCTACCTCATTACTGGAACCACTGGTAGCTACCTCATTACCGGGACCACTGGGAGATACCTCATTACCGGGACCACTGGGAGATACCTCATTACTGGGACCACTGGGAGCTACCTCATTACCGAGACCACTGGGAGCTACCTCATTACTGGGACCACTGGGAGCTACCTCATTACTGGGACCACTGGGAGCTACCTCATTACTGAGACCACTGGGAGCTACCTCATTACTGGGACCACTGGGAGCTACCTCATTACTGGGACCACTGGGAGCTACCTCATTACTGGGACCACTGGGAGCTACCTCATTACTGGGACCACTGGGAGCTACCTCATTACTGGGACCACTGGGAGCTACCTCATTACTGGGACCACTGGGAGCTACCTCATTACTGGGACCACTGGGAGCTACCTCATTACTGGGACCACTGGGAGCTACCTCATTACTGGGACCACTGGGAGCTACCTCATTACTGGGACCACTGGGAGCTACCTCATTACTGGGACCACTGGGAGCTACCTCATTACTGGGACCACTGGGAGCTACCTCATTACTGGGACCACTGGGAGCTACCTCATTACTGGGACCACTGGGAGCTACCTCATTACTGGGACCACTGGGAGCTACCTCATTACTGGGACCACTGGGAGCTACCTCATTACTGGGACCACTGGGAGCTACCTCATTACTGGGACCACTGGGAGCTACCTCATTACTGGGACCACTGGGAGCTACCTCATTACTGGGACCACTGGGAGCTACCTCATTACTGGGACCACTGGGAGCTACCTCATTACTGGGACCACTGGGAGCTACCTCATTACCGAGACTACTGGGAGCTACCTCATTACTGGGAGCTACCTCATTACTGGGAGCTACCTCATTACTGGAACCACTGGGAGCTACCTCATTACCGGGACCACTGGGAGATACCTCATTACCGGGACCACTGGGAGATACCTCATTACCGGGACCACTGGGAGCTACCTCATTACCGAGACCACTGGGAGCTACCTCATTACTGGGACCACTGGGAGCTACCTCATTACTGGGACCACTGGGAGCTACCTCATTACTGGGACCACTGGGAGCTACCCCAGTACTGGGAGCTACCTCATTACCGGGACCACTGGGAGCTACCCCATTACTGGAACCACTGGGAGCTACCTCATTACCGGGAGCACTGGGAGCTACCTCATCACTGGGACCAACCTCATCACTGGGACCACTGGGAGCTACCTCATTACTGGAACCACTGGGAGCTACCTCATTACCGAGACCACTGGGTGCAACCTCATTACTGGGACCACTGGGAGTTACCTTATTACCAGGACTACTGGGAGCTACCTCATTACTGGGAGCTACCTCATTACTGGGAGCTACCTCATTACTGGAACCACTGGGAGCTACCTCATTACCGGGACCACTGGGAGATACCTCATTACCGGGACCACTGGGAGATACCTCATTACCGGGACCACTGGGAGCTACCTCATTACCGAGACCACTGGGAGCTACCTCATTACTGGGAGCTACCTCATTACTGGGAGCTACCTCATTACTGGAACCACTGGTAGCTACCTCATTACCGGGACCACTGGGAGATACCTCATTACCGGGACCACTGGGAGATACCTCATTGCCGGGACCACTGGGAGCTACCTCATTACCGAGACCACTGGGAGCTACCTCATTACTGGGACCACTGGGAGCTACCCCATTACTGGGAGCTACCTCATTACCGGGACCACTGGGAGCTACCCCATTACTGGAACCACTGGGAGCTACCTCATTACCGGGAGCACTGGGAGCTACCTCATCACTGGGACCAACCTCATCACTGGGACCACTGGGAGCTACCTCATCACTGGGACCACTGGGAGCTACCTCATTACCGAGACCACTGGGAGCTACCTCATTACTGGGAGCTACCTCATTACTGGGAGCTACCTCATTACTGGAACCACTGGGAGCTACCTCATTACCGGGACCACTGGGAGATACCTCATTACCGGGACCACTGGGAGATACCTCATTACCGGGACCACTGGGAGCTACCTCATTACCGAGACCACTGGGAGCTACCTCATTACTGGGACCACTGGGAGCTACCTCATTACTGGGACCACTGGGAGCTACCTCATTACTGGGACCACTGGGAGCTACCCCAGTACTGGGAGCTACCTCATTACCGGGACCACTGGGAGCTACCCCATTACTGGAACCACTGGGAGCTACCTCATTACCGGGAGCACTGGGAGCTACCTCATCACTGGGACCAACCTCATCACTGGGACCACTGGGAGCTACCTCATTACTGGAACCACTGGGAGCTACCTCATTACCGAGACCACTGGGTGCAACCTCATTACTGGGACCACTGGGAGTTACCTTATTACCAGGACTACTGGGAGCTACCTCATTACTGGGAGCTACCTCATTACTGGAACCACTGGGAGCTACCTCATTACCGGGACCACTGGGAGATACCTCATTACCGGGACCACTGGGAGATACCTCATTACCGGGACCACTGGGAGCTACCTCATTACCGAGACCACTGGGAGCTACCTCATTACTGGGACCACTGGGAGCTACCTCATTACTGGGACCACTGGGAGCTACCTCATTACTGGGACCACTGGGAGCTACCCCAGTACTGGGAGCTACCTCATTACCGGGACCACTGGGAGCTACCCCATTACTGGAACCACTGGGAGCTACCTCATTACCGGGAGCACTGGGAGCTACCTCATCACTGGGACCAACCTCATCACTGGGACCACTGGGAGCTACCTCATCACTGGGACCACTGGGAGCTACCTCATTACCGAGACCACTGGGAGCTACCTCATTACTGGGACCACTGGGAGCTACCTCATTACTGGGACCACTGGGAGCTACCTCATTACTGGGACCACTGGGAGCTACCTCATTACCGGGACCACTGGGAGCTACCTCATTACCGGGACCACTGGGAGCTACCTCATTACCGGGACCACTGGGAGCTACCCCATTACCGGGAGCACTGGGAGCTACCTCATCACTGGGACCAACCTCATCACTGGCACCACTGGGAGCTACCTCATTACTGGAACCACTGGGAGCTACCTCATTACCGGGACCACTGGGAGCTACCCCATTACTGGGACCAATGTGTGCCATTTGGAATGCCCCCTTTCTCTTGGCTCACTGTGGAAGGGGTGAGGACTGAGGGGCAGAGCGATGACTCGTGTTGTAGGAGACAAAGTATAAATGGTCTCTGCACTCCGATGGTCCATAATCCGGTCGGTTGCTGATCCTCCATCTTTCTCTATCGATGTGAATACATTAGTCAGGCTGGAATAACATGAAGACACGCCCCCTTCCTGCTTCATGACTCACCTGTGTCCATGTCCGGAGAAGATTCCTCCTCTTTAATGGCCATCATCATTCTATATTCCTCTGTAGACTGAGGATCTCCTCTCACACGTCCCTCATCTTCTTCCTCTTTAATCTTCATTGTCATTGGAATCAGATCTTCACCCTAAATATACAGAATGATAGAAACACCAACATGAGCGCCAAAGATCTAACAAAACACCAGAAGATATGTCCTCAACATCCGAGTCCTTCACTTCCATCTACCTGATGATGGTGAGGGACGGTGAGATCTTCCTGGGTGGGGTCCCGGGAATACAGGGGGCGGGGACATCTCTCTGGTGGGTTCCTCTTACTGGATCCATCTGTAGGAAACACACACACTGACTGAATACATTGTTTCTATGTGTGTATCAGATGATGGGGGATGTAGGCGGAGCCTCCGTACTGCTCTCTCCTCTTACCCGGTGATGTGAGGGGCGGGGCATTCTCCATCACCACGTCCTTGTAGAGATCCCGGTGTCCTTCTAGATACTCCCACTCCTCCATGGAGAGATAGACAGAGACATCCTGACACCTTATAGGAACCTGACACACACAATGATACCGTCACCACCCAGACACGCCCCTTGTCTGTTCCTGGATCATGTCCCAGAATCCCCGGCACCGCCCACCTCTCCCGTCACCACCCAGACACACCCCTTGTCTGTTCCTGGATCATGTCCCAGAATTCCCGGCACCGCTCACCTCTCCCGTCAGCAGCTCCATCATCTTCTTGATGACCTCTAGGATCTTCTGCTTCTTGGTGGTCTCAGGTGTCAGGAAGGGAGGTGGAGAGGGGTCACGGGGACAACTACTCGGAGTCTGTTTCTCATTAGGTTTCTTTTTCACAACTTTGTAATCCTGATAAAAACATAAACATCAGTTATTTATAGAAGTCTCCTCACCCCTGCGGAGTGATGTCACATGACCTCCCAGAATCCTCCTCACCTCTCCAGTCAGCAGGCAGATGATCTCCAGGGTGAAGCTTATTATCCTCTCAGTCACATCACTTTGTTGCTCATCCATTCTCATTCATGTGATCTGTACAGGAAGTTCCCCTCTATAGATGGATAAGATTGACACGTTAGTTTTCAGAACCATCCTTTAGAGTGTAAGCTCCTCTGTACAGAGACTGATGTGACCGGCTCAGTGTTCTCTGTACAGCATATGTCAGATACAATCAATAGGTCATTATACTATTTTTTTGTAGCAGTATCATCTGGAGATATAAGACATCACAGTGACTATGAAGGATGAGGACGGACATGACAGGGGGAGGGGTTACTGGGTGTAAATATAAAATAATATCTTATTACCTCCTCTGCTGCCAGTTCCAGCAATGTCTCCTCTCTACTTCCTCCCAACTCACCTCTAACCCGGAACTTCCTGTTCCTATACCTACATCACTTCCTGCCTCCCTCAGTATATGTGTAACCGCCTTGTGGAGACTACAGGAAGTGCAGCCTTAATACTGAAGCTGTACATAGAAACAACCCTCCGCCATAAACAGATCTTTAAACAGTGTCAGCTCCTTCACTTTTTTTTACATAAAAACGTCGGCACAAAAAAATGTGACCGCGCCCGTCTCTCATTCTACAATTTGTCCCGTTTATAATGACGCTAAAATATTGGTTCCGTCACCAACTATTGTAACGTTAGCTACAAATATAAGGCCTTTCTTTCATTTTGAACTTAAAGGAGAACTACGAGGTCAGTGTTTCTCCCCATAGTTCTCCTTAGGGTAACGGGAGGACACAAACTAGCGTCCTCCCGTCACCCAAAGCTCAGTATATAGGGAGCTACAGCTCGCGGTATACCGAGACGCCGGAGCGGAAGCGGTTCCCCACAATTATGTCTGGATCCGCCCAGCTGCGTGAGTGACAGCTATCTAGAGGCAGAGCCGGCTGTACCCGCCCCCTCCCCCGTCCATTCCGCCAGTCAGCGCTGGAGGATCGGGCCAGGGGAGGGGGGGAATCCCTGCAGGGAGCCGTGACAGTCACCCCTCTCTGCAGTGAGATGATCGAGAAGTGAGCGAGCGACGGTATGTGTTCCCTCACTATATCTATTGAGCCCGACGTGCGACAGTCTCATTGCCACACGTCGGCTCCAACTATGAGGATGAGAGGAAATCACTCGCCTCAGAGTTCTCCTGTAAAATATGAATATTGTAAAGTTGGCTACAAATAAAAAGGCCTCTCTTTCATTTTGAACTTTAATGCAACACTTAAAAAAAAAAAAAGAAACAAAACAGTTTCAAGATTCAAAAGTAAAAACAATTCAGCAGAAGAAAAAAATAGATACGGAGGTGAAGGATTTTCGGGCCGATTCGGGTAAACGAGGGGTTAAATAGGAACATATTTGAAGAATAAAAACAGTAATTTGGTACTCTTGGCGAAATCTTTTTCCTTGGATTCCATTGAGAGGGACACAGGAATTCATATACTGTCGGGTTATACTGCTTACAGGAGGGATCAGGCGTTGACAAAGATCTGTAGGCCTGCCCAGGATAACTTAAAATAAGCGATACCAAGAGCGTGATCGGAGGGGGCGGGACCTGTGTCCCTCAATGGACTCCCAAGAAAAAGGAATTTGCCGCGAGTACAAAATTCCTACTTTCCGAACAATTGAGGGACACAGGAAGTCGTATACTGTCGGGTTTTACTGCTTACAGGTGGATGGGGCATTGACAAAGATCTGTAGGCCTGCCCAGGATAACTTAAAATAAGAGATACCAAGAGCGTAAACGGAGGGGGCGGGACCTGCATCCCTCAATGGACTCCCAAGAAAAAGGAAATTGCCTCGAGTACAAAACTCCTACTTTCCGAACAATTGAGGGACACAGGAAGTCATATGCTGCCCGACCAACCAAAAAGCAGTCTGAGGGGGTGAACAATACCAAACAAATGGTAACAAGCCCAACGAGAAGAAAACTGGAGCTCATGAAGGACCAAAACTGGAAACTGACCCCCGGATGGGACCAACTTCCCCACTTGTAGTAGAAGGAAAGGCAACACCAGGTGGCAAGTTAGTGGGAGGAGCTAACCTGAAGCCAGCTGACCAAGAATACAACACACCGACGAGAAGACAAAACATGGGATGATAGACCAGAACGAGGAAAAACCCATCGAAGCAGAAGGGGGGAGGGGGAGAAGAACGTCACAACATGAAATGACCTACAGTTAGGTTTGCCAACACTAGGAAGACCTCTCGAAGAATTGAGACCAGAAAGAGGAAACGGAAAAGATGTCCTGGTAAGAGGAGACCTGATCCGTCCTAGTCTAGAAGAGTTCTCAACTCATCTGGTCCCATACGGCCTTAGAAGAGAATGCGCATATGAAGGACTGCCAGGGTAGACATCCACCTCACCAAGCAAGGACTACACCAGAAGAACGCTGACGTGGACCGGATCCAGAGTATGTTCGAGGAGAGTAACCTCGGTCTCGGAGGCCCTTTGATCCCGGAATGTCAGCTTGACTTATAGGTTGAGGTACCTATCAAGGTGTGAGGATTAGCCCCCAAACGGTAGCACATTAAGGACACCGCCACTCACTTTTTACGGGCTTCTTTGCCTACTTTTATTCACTCGCCACTGGAAAGAAAAGTCCACGCAGGTGTTCCCTCGCAGGGGTTTCCAAACACAAAAGTACAGATTTCTTAATCAATCAAAACATTTTCAAGTCTCACGGACTTCAGGTGGTTCCTTTAACCCAAAACACCGATCCACACAGGCTGTATTCAAAGTGCTTGCCACACAGGCTTGTCTTTCACCACACCGGTGAACTGCTCCCCAGTCTGCCAGACTGGTTCTATGGTGGGGCCCTCCTGACTCCTGCCGAGACCTCCTCTGTCACCCAGTTGGAACCACTCGCTTAGCAGCCTGGAATATCTTATGGAGGCCCTAATGAGCCAGCTTCCTTCAGCTGGGCTGGTTACCTCTAGGCCTCCAGCACTCTCAACACTTCCCCCCTAGAGTCAGAACCTCAGCACCACACCTATAACTGGGGCCCTACAAATCTGCCATCTTGGCTATACCCAGACATCCCCATCTGCCTGCTGCCACAGGAGGATTAGGGAATAGAGGGTAGATCTTTGCACCGGTTTGGCAAGGTGGAACGGTCTGTTAAGAGGAACAAGTTCAATTCCCACCTATGTGTAGAAGACTAGGGATGCTCCAGAGAGCTTCAGTCAGGAGTCTTCTCAGGGTGGTGAAGAACATTCAGGTACAAGGCAGAACCCAAGAAGGGCCTTCTCCTTCCTTGAGTTTGCAAAAGAAGTCTAAAGGCCGAGAACGTAAAGAACAGATCCCATGGAGTCATAACAGCATTCCCTTCTACTGTCAGAGAAGTCCCGCATCAAGAAACTGGCCTGTTCCGTATACAGACATCACAGGATATCATGGGGCCCTCCTCTGATGTCCTCCACCTTGGTTTATGGACCGCTTCCCCCATGCCCAGAAGATACCGAGAAAAACTGGCCTCCAGAAGCTCACGCGTGATGGGAGCAGGACTGGAAACCAAGGTTTTGTCCAAACTACCTCTCTTGTCACAAACAGAACTGTTTCTAGGAAGGGGAGGGACGGTGGATACCCAAATGCCCACCAGGATAAAGAAACATCCCCCCCACTTGGAAAAGAGGAGACATACATTAATTCTGAAGGCTTCACAGAGGGTTTAGCAGGTTTCTTGGTCTTGACCTTACGGGTGTGGCCAGAGAACCAGGCTTAGAGGTCCTAGTCATGCTTACTCCAGAAATAGACTTACACTGAGGCAGGTGAACGCTCTGTTCTCCAGTGATGTCATTGATGATAATGTTAAGGGTAGGTTGTAATAAACGCCCCGGACCGGTTCTTCTTATTGCTATATGGATCGCAACTGCGGTATCTGGGTACGGGTATCAGAGTAACAGCTGCCCTCACGTGCCCCGTTTTTGTATGAGACTGAGAGGGAGCTGCTTCACATCATTTTCCCGCTGGGTTTAAGGATGCTGAGTAGACACGGTTATACCTGGTTAATCACAGCAGTGGGTATAACCAGTATGATATAAACAGTATGGCAATGGTCTGGTTGCATGAGATGAGCAGTACTGGAATGGTCAAGTTCAGCCTTAGCTGAGAGGTACTGCAATGGTTAAGTTCAGCATGAGATGAGGAAACACAGCAGAGGCTAATCAGTATTATTTGAGTAACACAGCATTTGCATAACTAACAGTACAGCATACGGCTAAATCACCATGAGATGAGCAGTATGGCAATTTTATGATTTCATAGGAGGAGAACAGTACAGCAGTTGGTAAGTAGAAGTAGCTGACAATAAACCTGTCTGGTCTGTGAGACCTGGAGCCAGCTTGCTCTTTCTAAATCAAATACTTGCAGTTCTGCTGGAGTTCGTGGCAGAGTGACACAGGCTGGAGCTGGCTTAACGGCAGAGACACTGGTTGGAGCCTGCTGTTTTGCGGCAGTGATACGGCTTGCTGAGGTCCAGAGAGCGTGTGGAGTGCTGAGTTGATCAGCGTCCACCTACATCAATAGTGGGACGCCGATCAACTAACGAGCGGAGGCTTTAAGCCGAGCGCTCGCTCTAGAGGGGGCGGAGCTACGGGGCGCGCCTGCGCAGGACGCATCTCCCGGCAGAGAGAGAGGCGCCGGCGATCGATAACGCGCCTGCGCAGCACGATTCCGGCCACTGACACCAGGAGCCGTCACCTGCTGTGTGCGACCCGAGGAGGAGAGGACCCGACGTGTCTGCACAGGCCCGCGACGGACGGCGGCACCCGACCTCACCGGGGTACGACCATTACATAGGTCCAGAGAGACGTCGCTCCTCCAAGACCAAGTGGGTGAGGTCCTCCTTGGGAGCAATGTCCGCAACCCAGCACTTTAACCAGAGTGCTCGGTGCCACAGACCTATATGGGAGACAAACATGAGATGCATCCAGCAGACCATCACAGCTGAAGCCCGGGGGGTTCCAAACCTCTGCTCCTCAGCGCTCCTCCTCCTCCTTGGTGTTAAAGGACACGCCAGTACCTCGACTTTGTCCAATGGCGTTCATATCAGGAGACCCGACGAGGAAATGATCCCGTGATGTAGGAGGAACTATCTGTTCTGGAATTCCACAAGCGTTGGGCCATGACGAGATCTTTACGAAGGTGACAAGACAACAGTTTGCCACCCCCAGGGACTGGAAGACTGATTCACCAGGCCAGGAACTACCCGATCCTCAAGAAGCAGACAAGTTAGCTTGCTCAGAAGCTGGATCCGCAACAGCAGAGGGAAAGGTTTAGGTAGTCCGAGAGAAGAGGGGTCTTGGAAAGGGAGAACCCTCCACACACGACTATCCTACAGCAGTAGAGGGTTGAGTAACTTCGTAACCAAGGGAAAGGGACTTCAGGGTGAACATGCTGTAGACCAGTGGTTCCCACATTTGTCCTTGGTCAATAAGTCGTGACCCAAGTCGTACTGCCATGGAACGCACGGCATTGCGGTACAGATCCCACCCAGTCTCCCTATCTTATGAGAACTGGAGTGGATCCTCAGCCTGGAGTCCAGTGTGGGCTGGAAAAGCTCCATCCATATGTGCAATGCTGGTACAGCTCCCTTGCGTGCCCTGTAGAGGAGCCGGGAGCCAGAATGTGACGTCACTCCGGTGCAGGCACCTCTGCAAGGCACGCGAGGGAGCTGCAAGCAACGCACATATGGATGAAGCCCCCTCTCGGCCATGGCCCCATCCCCCCCTACCCCACCTCAAGCTGACACTCGGCACCGGGCAGCAAATTTTGAATGGCTTCTTGGCCCGAGAATTGACAGTGCTGCGCTAGGGGGAGGAGCATCTAGAAAAGCGGAAGGCATGTGGTGACCCACTTTTGGGTCACGACCCCGCCAGTTGAGAACCAATGGCTGTAGACCCTTTTGCTGGTTTAAACTGGTTGCAGATGAAGAAAGGTTCCCAGCACCCATTCCCGACGCAAATATATCTTGAAGGCATTTGGACCATTCGGAAAATGATGTCCACCGGGGGCCCCAAGGTGACTGTTTTCTCCACCAGAGGTCTCCCGAGTGTTCTACAATGCTACGAGAAGCCACTAGAGGTAACCCTGGAGCCAACACCCCGCTGAGCACTCCATGTGCAGGAATAAGGCTGAGCAGTCTGAACCCCGTCAGGGCAATAACCGGGGAGTACATGACCTAGCTGACCCTGCAGGTTGGATGGCCGTCCTAGGGAAGGGTGGGGATGGTGGATACCCAAATGTACATAAGGACCAAGAAACATCCTCCTCACTTGGAAAGGAGGACACACATTCATTCTGAAGGCTTCACCGAGGGTTTAGCAGGTTTCTTGCCCCTGACCTTGGGGGTGATCGGGAGGTGAGAGAGAACACATACCGGCGTTCGCTCACCTCTCGATCCTGTCACGGCAGGAGGAGGGGTTTCCTTGCTGAGTGAAGGATTTCCCCGCAGTCTAAACACGAAAATGGGAGGTCGCCGGTATGAATTCTCTGGTGTGTCAGGTTTCCTTTATCAGTAAAGCCTTTCCCGCACTCAGAACATGAAAAGGAACGCTCGCCTGTGTGAAAGGAGGTTTCCTTTCTCGGTAAAACATTTGCCGCACTCTGAACATGAAAACGGGCGTTCGCCTGTATGAATTCTCTGGTGTCTGAGGAATTCTCCTTCTTTAGTGAAACTTTTTCCACACTCTAGGCACAGAAGAGAACGCTCGCCCATGTGACTCTTCTGGTGCGTAAGAAAGTCTGCTTTTTGAGTGAAACACCTTTGACACTCTAGACAAGAATAATAACTCTGGGCCATGTGACCTTTTCTGATGTATAAGACGGTGGGCTTTGTGAGTGAAAGATTGTCTGGAGTCTGCACATGACAAAGGACGCTCACCCGTGTGACTCCTCAGATGCTCGGAGTCTGCACATGACAAAGGACGCTCACCCGTGTGACTCCTCAGATGCTCGGAGTCTGCACATGACAAAGGACGCTCACCCGTGTGACTCCTCAGATGCTCGGAGTCTGCACATGACAAAGGACGCTCACCCGTGTGACTCCTCAGATGCTCGGAGTCTGCTCATGACAAAGGACGCTCACCCGTGTGACCCCTCAGATGCTCGGAGTCTAAACATGACAAAGGACGCTCACCCGTGTGACTTTTCACATGCTTGAGAAGGTGTCCTTTCCAAGTGAAACATTTCCCACACGCTGAACATGGAAACGGACGCTCTGCGTTTGTTCTTCGATCCGCAGCCACAGACAACTCTGATCTAAAAACTTCAATGACTTCAGAACATGGGATTATGTCGTCGTCTTTGTGCGAAGAAGGATCTAAAGTACCGGAAGATGACCTCCGGGGAGTGGAAGGATCTCTCTGCAGCACGAAGTCTTGGATGGATTTCATTGGTGGGAGTGTGAGACGTATGAATGGAATCCTCAGGATTAGAGAGATTCATTGATGTGTCCGCACAGCGAGCTCCGTGATGTCCATGATGGGTATCGGGGTTTCCTTCTGAAATGTCTTCTGACTTGAGGTCCACCGCTAAGATTTGAGGTCCCTCCCGGGGGATTGTGTCCACCTGCTGGAAAGAAGTATAAATATCTTTATTGTTTTTACAAAATGAACAATAAAATACAATAGAAAGTGAAAGTAAGAGAGGCGAGACCCGGGTCCCATCAGAAAGGCAGCAAAATCCAGTCCCGGAGAGGTGCGGGAGAAGATAGTGCTGAAGACCCCCGGCATGAAAGTCAAGGATTCAAGTCATCTGTGGTGGTCAGTCCACAGTCCTGTTACCTCAGCCGGTCACGACGAATGGTTGAAGAGTCCATGAGGCCACCTTTCGTCATTGGTAATGAGATGGAAACAGTCAGGAGGGAGTGTTGCGGAGCATCACTGATGGAGAACGCGGTGGTGTAGGGGATTATGAATCATCGGAGTGCAGAGACCATTTATACTTTGTCTCCTACAGCACGAGTCATCGCTCTGCCCCTCAGTCCTCACCCCTTCCACAGTAAGCCAACAGAAAGTGGGCAAAACCACCCGGGAATAGTAAAGAACAAAGGAACACGAGAGTAAGGAACACAAGAAAAGGAGGCAGAAGACAAAGTATAAATGGTCTCTGCACTCCGATGGTCCATAATCCGGTCGGTTGCTGATCCTCCATCTTTCTCTATCGATGTGAATACATTAGTCAGGCTGGAATAACATGAAGACACGCCCCCTTCCTGCTTCATGACTCACCTGTGTCCATGTCCGGAGAAGATTCCTCCTCTTTAATGGCCATCATCATTCTATATTCCTCTGTAGACTGAGGATCTCCTCTCACACGTCCCTCATCTTCTTCCTCTTTAATCTTCATTGTCATTGGAATCAGATCTTCACCCTAAATATACAGAATGATAGAAACACCAACAATCTAACAAAACACCAGAAGATATGTCCTAACATCCGAGTCCTTCACTTCCACCGACCCGATCATGGTGGGGGAGGGTGAGATCTTCCTGGGTGGAGTCCCGGGAGTACAGAGGACGGGGACATCTCTCATGGTGGGGGACGGTGAGATCTTCCTGGGTGGAGTCCCGGGAGTACAGAGGGCGGGGACATCTCTCATGGTGGGGGACGGTGAGATCTTCCTGGGTGGAGTCCCGGGAATACAGAGGACGGGGACATCTCTCTGGTGGGTTCCTCTTACTGGATCCATCTGTAGGAAACACACACACTGACTGAATACATTGTTTCTATGTGTGTATCAGATGATGGGGGATGTAGGCGGAGCCTCCGTACTGCTCTCTCCTCTTACCCGGTGATGTGAGGGGCGGGGCATTCTCCATCACCACGTCCTTGTAGAGATCCCGGTGTCCTTCTAGATACTCCCACTCCTCCATGGAGAGATAGACAGAGACATCCTGACACCTTATAGGAACCTGACACACACAATGATACCGTCACCACCCAGACACGCCCCTTGTCTGTTCCTGGATCATGTCCCAGAATTCCCGGCACCGCTCACCTCTCCCGTCAGCAGATCAATCATCTTCTTGATGACCTCTAGAATCTTCTTAACATGATTTCTCTCGGGTTTCATGGAGTGAGGTGGAGGCCCCATGATGGTCATATGGTCACTAGATTTCACAAGTGAATAATGCTGCAATGAGAGAAAAGATGTCATGTGACCTCCCAGAATCCTCCTCACCCTTCCGGTCAGGTCTGTGTGTTATGAATGGAGATTAGAGTGATGTCATGTGACCTCCCAGAATCCTCCTGACCCCTCCAGTCAGCAGGTAGATGATCTCCAGGGTGAGGTCTAATATCCTCTCAGTCATGTGACTCTGGTCCTCCTCCATCCCCACTGTGGTGGTCATGTGACCTATCCAGGACTCTTCTCTCTGTAGATGGAGAACATTCAATTTTGCATTCGAGGGCAAAATTTGTATCTATTTTTTTTGGCTTGCACAAAGTGGCCAGCAAGCCAAGTGAAAGCATTGGGCAGGTGACAGGTACTCTTTACAGAGACAACAGGGGTCCATTAGACCCCCAACGTCCCCTCTGCCCTGTGTTATTTCCGATCCAGCACAGACTGCGTCCCATGATTTTCATGCAGGATTGTGACAGTCCCAAGCCCGGAGATGTTCAGAGCCAAGCGCTTATGGCAGGGGTGTACAAACTCCGGCCCTCCAGCTGTGGGGGAACTACAAATCCCATGAGGCATTGCGAGATTCTAACAGCCACAGACATGACTCCCGGAGAGAGATGCCTCATGAGATTTGTAGTTTCACCCACAGCTGGAGGGGCGGAGTTTGAACACTCCTGGCTTACGGGTTCACACGCTGAGAGAACATCGGGGAGCGGTGTCCCCCATCCCGACGCTCTTTGTTTGAGAAGGCCCGGGAATCAAAGAGTGAGGGATGGCCTGGCAGGGGGTTGGGGGGTCGCAGCACCCCTCCGGTCATGTAAACGTTCCCAGAGTCAGGAAAACAAGCTGCAGTCAAAAGTTTGTTTTGACTACTTCAGGGCCGGACATCTGGAATCCAGAATCCTAAAATGGTTAATAGAGAGGAATTCTGGGTGTAAATATAAAATAATATCTTCTTACCTACTCTGCTGCCAGTTCAAGCAATGTCTCCTCTCTACTTCCTCCCAACTCTCACCTGGAACTTCCTGTCTGCACCTGACATCACTTCCTGTAAGGATATGACATCACTTCCTGTCAGAATGTGCCATCACTTCCTGTCAGAATGTGCCATCACTTCCTGTGAGGATATGTCACCACTAACTGTCAGAATGTGACATCACTTCCTGTGAGAATATGACATCACTTCCTGTCAGAATGTGACATCACTTCCTGTGAGAATATGACATCACTTCCTGTCAGAGTGTGACATCATTTCCTTTGATAAATCACACTCTTCCAATCTCTGTGTTCCGCCTTTTCCTGTTTTTATATTCGGCTCCGTATGATTGGACAAAGGATCTCCCACCTCCGCGGTGATGTAATGAAAGGAGCGGTGCGGTCAATATTTTACAATGCGACGGCCGCGTCAGAAATAAAAAGAAAGAACCGCCGGACCGAAATTCAATTCTAATCCCAGAAACAACAATGTAACTTCCACTGTCAGTCCTAACATACCGGCCCGCCATGTAGATATAGTATAATGGGGGTGACTTGTCATTCTAGGACAGCAAGTGTGTTACTGGCAGGATCGCCGGGGAAACTACAGGAAGGAAACACTAATGCAGACGACACATCTAAGGACTGCAAAATGTTTTTTGTTTTTGGGTTTAGATATTCTATTAGGGCACACTGTTTCTGAAGACCCTCCCCAGTTATACTTACAGTACATGACCGGTGAACCCCTACCACTCATACCTATGACATGTAACCCTTCCACTATTTATTATTGTCCACCATATGACCCCAACCAGCGCCATCTGTTGGCCCGAATCTGGTCTATAAACTGGCGGCTTTGAGGTTCTGTTCACCAATGGAGGACTCTCTATGAACTGAGCTCATTCCCATCACCAATGGAGGACTCTCTATCAACCGAGCTCATTCCCATCACCAATGGAGGACTCTCTATGAACTGAGCTCATTCCCATCACCAATGGAGGACTCTCTATGTACTGAGCTCATTCCCATCACCAATGGAGGACTCTATATGAACTGAGCTCATTCCCATCACCAATGGAGGACTCTCTATGACCCGAGCTCATTCCCATCACCAATGGAGGACTCTATGATCTGAGCTCATTCCCATCACCAATGGAGGACTCTCTATGAACCGAGCTCATTCCCATCACCAATGGATGACTCTCTATGACCCGAGCTCATTCCCATCACCAATGGAGGACTCTCTATGAACTGAGCTCATTCCTATCACCAATGGATGACTCTCTATGATCTGAGCTCATTCCCATCCCCAATGGAGGACTCTCTATGAACCGAGATCATTCCCATCACCAATGCAGGACTCTCTATGATGTGAGCTCATTCCCATCACCAATGGAGGACTCTCTATGATCTGAGCTCATTCCGTCACCACCCAGATCACCAATGGATGCCTCTCTATGATCTGAGCTCATTCCGTCACCACCCAGATCACCAATGGATGCCTCTCTATGATCTGAGCTCATTCCGTCACCACCCAGATCACCAATGGATGCCTCTCTATGATCTGAGCTCATTCCGTCACCACCCAGATCACCAATGGATGCCTCTCTATGATCTGAGCTCATTCCGTCACCACCCAGATCACCAATGGATGCCTCTCTATGATCTGAGCTCATTCCGTCACCACCCAGATCACCAATGGATGCCTCTCTATGATCTGAGCTCATTCCGTCACCACCCAGATCACCAATGGATGCCTCTCTATGATCTGAGCTCATTCCGTCACCACCCAGATCACCAATGGATGCCTCTCTATGATCTGAGCTCATTCCGTCACCACCCAGATCACCAATGGATGCCTCTCTATGATCTGAGCTCATTCCGTCACCACCCAGATCACCAATGGATGCCTCTCTATGATCTGAGCTCATTCCGTCACCACCCAGATCACCAATGGATGCCTCTCTATGATCTGAGCTCATTCCGTCACCACCCAGATCACCAATGGATGCCTCTCTATGATCTGAGCTCATTCCGTCACCACCCAGATCACCAATGGATGCCTCTCTATGATCTGAGCTCATTCCGTCACCACCCAGATCACCAATGGATGCCTCTCTATGATCTGAGCTCATTCCGTCACCACCCAGATCACCAATGGATGCCTCTCTATGATCTGAGCTCATTCCGTCACCACCCAGATCACCAATGGATGCCTCTCTATGATCTGAGCTCATTCCGTCACCACCCAGATCACCAATGGATGCCTCTCTATGATCTGAGCTCATTCCGTCACCACCCAGATCACCAATGGATGCCTCTCTATGATCTGAGCTCATTCCGTCACCACCCAGATCACCAATGGATGCCTCTCTATGATCTGAGCTCATTCCGTCACCACCCAGATCACCAATGGATGCCTCTCTATGATCTGAGCTCATTCCGTCACCACCCAGATCACCAATGGATGCCTCTCTATGATCTGAGCTCATTCCGTCACCACCCAGATCACCAATGGATGCCTCTCTATGATCTGAGCTCATTCCGTCACCACCCAGATCACCAATGGATGCCTCTCTATGATCTGAGCTCATTCCGTCACCACCCAGATCACCAATGGATGCCTCTCTATGATCTGAGCTCATTCCGTCACCACCCAGATCACCAATGGATGCCTCTCTATGATCTGAGCTCATTCCGTCACCACCCAGATCACCAATGGATGCCTCTCTATGATCTGAGCTCATTCCGTCACCACCCAGATCACCAATGGATGCCTCTCTATGATCTGAGCTCATTCCGTCACCACCCAGATCACCAATGGATGCCTCTCTATGATCTGAGCTCATTCCGTCACCACCCAGATCACCAATGGATGCCTCTCTATGATCTGAGCTCATTCCGTCACCACCCAGATCACCAATGGATGCCTCTCTATGATCTGAGCTCATTCCGTCACCACCCAGATCACCAATGGATGCCTCTCTATGATCTGAGCTCATTCCGTCACCACCCAGATCACCAATGGATGCCTCTCTATGATCTGAGCTCATTCCGTCACCACCCAGATCACCAATGGATGCCTCTCTATGATCTGAGCTCATTCCGTCACCACCCAGATCACCAATGGATGCCTCTCTATGATCTGAGCTCATTCCGTCACCACCCAGATCACCAATGGATGCCTCTCTATGATCTGAGCTCATTCCGTCACCACCCAGATCACCAATGGATGCCTCTCTATGATCTGAGCTCATTCCGTCACCACCCAGATCACCAATGGATGCCTCTCTATGATCTGAGCTCATTCCGTCACCACCCAGATCACCAATGGATGCCTCTCTATGATCTGAGCTCATTCCGTCACCACCCAGATCACCAATGGATGCCTCTCTATGATCTGAGCTCATTCCGTCACCACCCAGATCACCAATGGATGCCTCTCTATGATCTGAGCTCATTCCGTCACCACCCAGATCACCAATGGATGCCTCTCTATGATCTGAGCTCATTCCGTCACCACCCAGATCACCAATGGATGCCTCTCTATGATCTGAGCTCATTCCGTCACCACCCAGATCACCAATGGATGCCTCTCTATGATCTGAGCTCATTCCGTCACCACCCAGATCACCAATGGATGCCTCTCTATGATCTGAGCTCATTCCGTCACCACCCAGATCACCAATGGATGCCTCTCTATGATCTGAGCTCATTCCGTCACCACCCAGATCACCAATGGATGCCTCTCTATGATCTGAGCTCATTCCGTCACCACCCAGATCACCAATGGATGCCTCTCTATGATCTGAGCTCATTCCGTCACCACCCAGATCACCAATGGATGCCTCTCTATGATCTGAGCTCATTCCGTCACCACCCAGATCACCAATGGATGCCTCTCTATGATCTGAGCTCATTCCGTCACCACCCAGATCACCAATGGATGCCTCTCTATGATCTGAGCTCATTCCGTCACCACCCAGATCACCAATGGATGCCTCTCTATGATCTGAGCTCATTCCGTCACCACCCAGATCACCAATGGATGCCTCTCTATGATCTGAGCTCATTCCGTCACCACCCAGATCACCAATGGATGCCTCTCTATGATCTGAGCTCATTCCGTCACCACCCAGATCACCAATGGATGCCTCTCTATGATCTGAGCTCATTCCGTCACCACCCAGATCACCAATGGATGCCTCTCTATGATCTGAGCTCATTCCGTCACCACCCAGATCACCAATGGATGCCTCTCTATGATCTGAGCTCATTCCGTCACCACCCAGATCACCAATGGATGCCTCTCTATGATCTGAGCTCATTCCGTCACCACCCAGATCACCAATGGATGCCTCTCTATGATCTGAGCTCATTCCGTCACCACCCAGATCACCAATGGATGCCTCTCTATGATCTGAGCTCATTCCGTCACCACCCAGATCACCAATGGATGCCTCTCTATGATCTGAGCTCATTCCGTCACCACCCAGATCACCAATGGATGCCTCTCTATGATCTGAGCTCATTCCGTCACCACCCAGATCACCAATGGATGCCTCTCTATGATCTGAGCTCATTCCGTCACCACCCAGATCACCAATGGATGCCTCTCTATGATCTGAGCTCATTCCGTCACCACCCAGATCACCAATGGATGCCTCTCTATGATCTGAGCTCATTCCGTCACCACCCAGATCACCAATGGATGCCTCTCTATGATCTGAGCTCATTCCGTCACCACCCAGATCACCAATGGATGCCTCTCTATGATCTGAGCTCATTCCGTCACCACCCAGATCACCAATGGATGCCTCTCTATGATCTGAGCTCATTCCGTCACCACCCAGATCACCAATGGATGCCTCTCTATGATCTGAGCTCATTCCGTCACCACCCAGATCACCAATGGATGCCTCTCTATGATCTGAGCTCATTCCGTCACCACCCAGATCACCAATGGATGCCTCTCTATGATCTGAGCTCATTCCGTCACCACCCAGATCACCAATGGATGCCTCTCTATGATCTGAGCTCATTCCGTCACCACCCAGATCACCAATGGATGCCTCTCTATGATCTGAGCTCAGATCATAGAGAGTCCTGCATTGGTGATGGGAATGATCTTGCTTCATAGAAAGACCTCCATTGGGGATGGGAATGAGCTCAGGTCATAGAGAGTCCTCATTTGATTAATCGAACACGAAAATTTTAATTATTACCAACCCTAATTATTATTATAAGACTTTTGGCCTCATCTGAGGTGGAAAATCTAAATGACCTCAAAATAAAAGAGAGGTTTAGAGGGATTAAAGGAGAGCTATGAGGGGGGGAGGGGCTTTTCACTCACCTCATAGTTCTAGCCGACCTGTGACAGTCTCATTGTCACAGATCGGCTAGAACTATGAGGTGAGTGAAAAGCCCCTCCCCCCCTCATAGCTCTCCTTTAATCCCTCTAAACCTCTCTTTTATTTTGAGGTCATTTAGATTTTCCACCACAGATGAGGCCAAAAGTCTTATAATAATAATTAGGGTTGGTAATAATTAAAATTTTCGTGTTCGATTAATCAAATTTTTTTTCAATCGATTAATTTTGATTAATTATAACGCACATACAGATCCAACTACATTGGCCTATACACATACAGCACAGCAATGACCTATACACATACAGCACAGCAATGAAGTCATACAATGAACTAGGATCACACTAATCCAGCACGTTATTCATCTCACGTGCCGCACCCAATATGGCCGCCGCTTGGGTGGGGCAACTCAGAATAATAACGAGATCCTAGTTCATTGTATGACTTCATTGCTGTGCTGTATGTGTATAGGTCATTGCTGTGCTGTATGTGTATAGGCCGATGCCGCGGCTGGCGCTCGTGCAGAAGAACTTTCTTGGGCAAACCTCGTAGTTCTAACTAAACCCGAAGTCAGCCGGTCCCAGAACTCGAGAAGTTGGGACTATCGATAGATCACCGGCCCAAGTGGCTCCGTCGGCTAATGAAGGGAAGGGGGGGGGAGGAGTCAGGTGATGTCACGGACATCAATGTCACCTGACTCCTCCCCCCTTCCCTTCCTTAGCCCTCACGGACATCGACGACACCAGACTCCCCCCCCCCCT
>NW_017309092.1:23479-43021 GCF_000935625.1 Nanorana parkeri | reverse complement strand
CCCCCCTTCCCTTCGTTAGCCGTCACGGACATCGACGTCACCGGACTCCTCCCCCCTTCCCTTCGTTAGCCGTCACGGACATCGACGTCACCGGACTCCTCCCCCTTCCCTTCGTTTGCCGTCGCGGACATCGATGTCACCGGACTCCTCCCCCCCTTCCCTCAAAGCAGAGCAGTCGCGGTAATTATTTGATCTCACTGTCTCCATATTCGCGGGAAGAAGACTGGCCTGCGGCCGTTACGTTCGCCGCCAAGCCACGCCCCCCCCCAAATATCAATCATAGGTTTTGATCGGCTTCTTCAGTAAAGAAAAAAAAAACACCACGAGTAATGAGCAACAACAGCCAGTGGTTGCCGGGTGAGAGATAAAGTCTGATTGGATGCTTTGTGTTTATACATTGACCCTTCCTGCACCCCGTAGAATATATATTCATAATAGGCGGACCGAGCTCCCGTTATTGTTCCTTCATATTCAGGTCTATGTCATGTCACCTGCGGATTCATACAGAGTCCTTGTGTTGTCATGGTGGCCCGTTTTGTTTCTCCGTGTATTACCATATATGGTCATGTGATACCACAGTTCAGCTCTATGATGTCATCAGTGTGGACCCAAGTCGGTACTGTTTGCTTAGAGGATCATCGTACTACAACTGATCCGCTGTAGCAATATTCGTATCCAACGACACCCCTAGGCTTGCCACCTGTTCAGGATTCACCCGGACGGTCCGGGTTTTGAAGGCCGTGTCCCACAGGATGTCAGGCAGACGGGGGCAACCAAAATTAAGATAACGGCTACTGGCTCCCCCCACTGAAAACAGTCTCAACTGTGATATTTACATATGAATGGGTGGAGCTATATACATATGAATAAGCCACGGCTCATTGTCCCCCAAAAATATGTCCGCGTGTCGCTAGAGTGTTCGGGTTTCGCTTGAAGAAAAGGTGGCAACCCTAGACACCCCTGAAGCTCCAATTCTTTTGGACAAACCCCAAATACATCACAGTGGGCCTATCTTCCCTCTTTGCCCAGAAAATCGGTGGCTGGTGGGATTACAATAGCCAACTCCGGTATGCTTCCATCATCTATGGTCAGAGTTACGGATACCTGGTGAGGCTCCTCCTCTTCCTGCTGGAATTTAATTTTGTTGTGGAAAGGAAAAAAGCTCATGGAGACACCCAAGGTGGGTGATAAGAGAGCCAAGGACTTTGTCAGGACCAACACTTGGCATTGAGTACCATCAAGGGTCAAATTTCGGAATTAATAAAACATTTTTTAAAGGGCTCTTTCCTCTCCTGTGTTGTCACGATGGCCCATTTGTTGCCCATGTGTTTTCACGATGGCCCATTTGTTGCCCAATGACCGTGTTAAGGCCAATCTGTTATCCCATGTGTTGTCAAAATTGGCCTTTGTGGTCCCTTGTATTGTTATCTGACTCCGATTGTTGTGATAGCGAAATATATCCCTTGTGAGACCTCTATGCCCGGCCTGTATAAGCAGATATACTCGCTGCGGACAATCCTCGTCAGATAGCTGAACTCGTCAATACTGATTCATTCAAAAGAGGTGTTTATTCTTTAACATCAGGGTTACAGCAGATGACAGGAACAGCAGTTGAACGGTTATAGTATTGTGCGGTCAGAAAATGATGCTTTTTCTAGCGTACTATGTAGAGTACATGTGTCCTAGTTACATGTGGCCTGTTAGCTGTGGCCATGACACAGGAAGTACTGCTCTCAGGAAGAAGGGTGGGGCTTACGTAAAGAGAAACTGAGTCATCGACCTCAGAGATATCAGGGAAGGCAACATTGAAAAATACATACACTACCACAAAAGGCCACTAGATGGCAACATATAACTAACTATATAAACGTCCATATGAAAATGGTATAGAGAAACAATCTATATAAATTCTCATCTATATAAAACTTCTATGCCCCATTGGGGCGGCGCAATTGTGTTGATGGCCCATTAGTTGCCCATTTTCTTGTCATTATTGCCCATTTGTTGGCCAATGTATTGTCACGATGGCCCATTTCTATTCTGACTCCGATTGTTGTGATAGCGATATATCCCTTGCTGAGACCTCTATGCCTGGCCTGTATAAGCAGATATACTCACTGCGGACAATCCTTGTCAGATAGCTGAACTCACCAATACCGATTCATTCAAAAGGGTGCTTTATTCTGAACATCAAGGTTACAGCAGATGGATGGAACAGCAGTTGAATGGTTATAGTATTGTGCGGTCAAAAAATGATGCCTTTTCTAGCGTACTATGTAGAGTACATGTGTCCTAGTTACATGTGGCCTGTTAGCTGTGGCCATGACACAGGAAGTACTGCTCTCAGGAAGAAGAGTGGGGCTTACGTAGAGAGGAACTGAGTCATCGACCTCAGAGATATCAGGGAAGGCAACATTGAAAAATAAATAGACTACCACAAAAGGCTGGGTCAAATTTCGGAATTAATAAAACATTTTTTAAAGGGCTCTTTCCTCTCCTGTGTTGTCACGATGGCCCATTTGTTGCCCATGTGTTTTCACGATGGCCCATTTGTTGCCCAATGACCGTGTTAAGGCCAATCTGTTATCCCATGTGTTGTCAAAATTGGCCTTTGTGGTCCCTTGTATTGTTATCTGACTCCGATTGTTGTGATAGCGAAATATATCCCTTGTGAGACCTCTATGCCCGGCCTGTATAAGCAGATATACTCGCTGCGGACAATCCTCGTCAGATAGCTGAACTCGTCAATACTGATTCATTCAAAAGAGGTGTTTATTCTTTAACATCAGGGTTACAGCAGATGACAGGAACAGCAGTTGAACGGTTATAGTATTGTGCGGTCAGAAAATGATGCTTTTTCTAGCGTACTATGTAGAGTACATGTGTCCTAGTTACATGTGGCCTGTTAGCTGTGGCCATGACACAGGAAGTACTGCTCTCAGGAAGAAGGGTGGGGCTTACGTAAAGAGAAACTGAGTCATCGACCTCAGAGATATCAGGGAAGGCAACATTGAAAAATACATACACTACCACAAAAGGCCACTAGATGGCAACATATAACTAACTATATAAACGTCCATATGAAAATGGTATAGAGAAACAATCTATATAAATTCTCATCTATATAAAACTTCTATGCCCCATTGGGGCGGCGCAATTGTGTTGATGGCCCATTAGTTGCCCATTTTCTTGTCATTATTGCCCATTTGTTGGCCAATGTATTGTCACGATGGCCCATTTGTTATCCCGTGTATTGTCATGATTGACAGTATGTTTTCCACCTACTGTCACAATTGCCGATATGCTGCCCGCCTGTTGTCATACTTGCCCATTAATACTTTTAGATATGCAGTTCCCAGGCCTACTGACCTATCATGCTTGTTTTTAAGGGGCTCCCACTCTTCCTACCTTTTAAACCTGTGTGAATTCTCTGATGTATGACAAGAGTTGATCTCTGAATGAAACCTTTCCCGCACACTGAACATGAGAATGGATGCTCACCGGTGTGACTTCTTTGGTGTCTATCGAGGTTTCCTTTCTGAGCAAAACTTTTCCCACACTCTGAACAGAAATAGGGTCTTTCCCCCGTGTGACATCTCTGGTGTTTGTTAAGGCATCCTCTCTGAGCGAAACTTTTCCCACACTCTGAGCATGTAAAGGGAAGGTCACCTGTGTGAATTTTCTGGTGTGTAACAAGGCTTCCTTTCTCCGTAAAACTTTTTCCGCACTCTGGACATATATAGGTGCACTCACCAGTGTGAATGATCTGATGTTTAATAAAGTTGCTTTTGTGAGTAAAACGTCTGTCACACTCTGGACATGAATAAGGACGCTCACCTTTGTGAAGCTTCTGGTGCGAAACAAGGCCTCCTTTCTCAGTAAATCGTTTCCCACACTCTGAGCATGAATACGGGCGCTCACCTGTGTGAATTTTCCGATGTTTATTAAGACTTCCTAACCCAATGAAGCCTTTCCCGCACTCTGGACAAGGATGGGGACGTTCAACAATGTGAATTTTCTGGTGTGCAGTAAGTCTTTTTTTCTCTGTGAAACTTTTCCCGCACTCTGAGCATGAAAAGGGACGTTCAGATTTGTGAACAATCTGGTGATTATAAAGACCTGCTCTGTGAATGAAAGATTTCCCGCATTCTGAACATGAAAAAGAACGGTCATCAGAGTGAATTCTTCGGTGTAGAACAAGAACTCTTTTATTAGCAAAAGATTTCCCGCACTCTGGACATGAAAAGGGACGTTCACCCGTGTGACTTCTCTGATGTATAACAAAGCTTCCTTTCTGAATGAAACTTTTCCCGCACTCAGCACATGAATAAGGACGCTTGTCCTCGTGAATTTTCTGGTGTTCAACAAGGCTTCCTTTCTTATTGAAACTTTTCCCGCACTCTGGACATGAAAAGGGACGTTCATCCGTGTGATTTCTCTCATGAGCAAGAAGGTTTCTTTTCTGAGAAAAAAAGTTTTCCCGCACTCTGAGCATGAGAATGATCTCTTTTTCGTGTGATCACCTCCAGGCCTTGAGGAGGATTCTTTGGGATTAGGTGGATCTGTTGATCTATCCGCACTGTGAGGTCTCAGAGGTGTATCTGGAGTTCCGGTCTGGGAGATATCAGATGATTCCTGAAGATTAGAGGGATCCATTGATGTCCGGAGACTTCCTCCCGAAACGTGTTGTGTGACGTCATTATAATCTGGAGATAAAATCGGATGATCCTCAGAGATATTCTGGACGTCACCTCCTCCTGTTGGAAAACAAGGTTTCAATCTATTAAGAAGTATTCTTCATGCCTCACATTCAGAAATCATACATGTTGGTGGAACGCTAAACATGTGTACAGAGCTCTGTCATGGAACCGGGAGCAATCGTCACATGACAATATAAATACAAGCCAGATACCACCACGCCACACAGGAGAACATGTGACATGATGGCCTTGTAGAGATGGACCTTCATATGGTGTACAGTATCTCCTCCTCATTTGTTGGTCACATGACGTTATATTGAGGAATGGAGATGGACCTTCATATGGTGTACAGTATCTCCTCCTCATTTGTTGGTCACATGACGTTATATTGAGGAATGGAGATGGACCTTCATATGGTGTACAGTATCTCCTCCTCATTTGTTGGTCACATGACGTTATATTGAGGAATGGAGATGGAC
The DNA here is from genome assembly GCF_000935625.1 of Nanorana parkeri. Classification (NCBI taxonomy): domain Eukaryota; kingdom Metazoa; phylum Chordata; class Amphibia; order Anura; family Dicroglossidae; genus Nanorana; species Nanorana parkeri. The sequence goes on along the minus strand of NW_017309092.1, from coordinate 37,842 downwards.
CTTCATATGGTGTACAGTATCTCCTCCTCATTTGTTGGTCACATGACGTTATATTGAGGAATGGAGATGGACCTTAGCGTGATAAATACAAATATGACATATTTCTTAGGAGGGCCGGAGATCTGTATACCATATGGTAATGCAGATTTGGGATTGTAGACTAGATATATCGATGACATTCTTGTCCATCCCTTGTCTACCATCATCTTAATAACCATGTTATAGTCCAACCTATGTAACAATGTAAATGTATACTTTATACTTAAAGTTATTTCAAAATGTGACCTGTTTCTGCAATGAAGGCTCAATACTTACGTGTGTCCATATGTAGAGAAGATTCCTCCTGCTTACTCTTCACCATCATCTCCCCCTCCTCCATGGACTGCTGAGCCCCACTCCCCAACGTCTCCTCTTCGACTTTGTGGTCTTTCAGGTCTTCTTCCTAAATTCCAGACATGCCAAAATACAACATCTGGAACGGTTACCACCGATAATAAGATTACATAGAAGAAGGTCATCTCATCAAATTATTTTTAATTCACTTCATCCGGCCCCATCTACCTGATCATGGTGGGGGATGGTGTGACCTTCCTGTGTGGAATCCCGGGAACACAGAGGACCTCCCTCCTCCATAGACTGCTGATCTACATTCATAATTGTCTTCTCTTCTTCAACCTCAACTTTGGGATTTAGGGTGAAGACCTGAAAGACATTAAAGATGATGGAACACAGGAAGGAACAAGAGATTTCATGGAAAAGGGTCATCTTATGATTTAGAATACATTTGAGGGGTTTATGTTCAGCTCCACCGACCTGATCATGGTGGGGGACGGTGAGATCTTCCTGGGTGGGATCCCGGGAATACAGAGGACGGGGACATCTCTCTGGTGGGTTCCTCTTACTGGATCCATCTGTAGGAAACACACACAGTGACTGAATACATTGTTTCTATGTGTGTATCAGATGATGGGGGATGTAGGTGGAGCCTCCGTACTGCTCTCTCCTCTTACCCGGTGATGTGAGGGGCGGGGCATTCTCCATCACCACGTCCTTGTAGAGATCCTGGTGTCCCAAGTCCTTTCGGTTCTCCATGGAATTCACAAGTGAATAATGCTGCAATGAGAGAAAAGATGTCATGTGACCTCCCAGAATCCTCCTCACCCTTCCGGTCAGGTCTGTGTTTTATGAATGGAGATCAGAGTGATGTCATGTGACCTCCCAGAATCCTCCTCACCTCTCCGGTCAGCAGGTAGATGATCTCCAGGGTGAGGTCCAATATCTTCTCAGTCATGTGACTCCGGTCCTCCTCCATCCCCGCTGTGGTGGTCATTATAAATGACGGACTCGGTATTATTTCTTTCACTCCGGCGTGCGTGTGTGATGATACCCGATACGTGTTGCGCAAATCCTTCTTTACATACATGTGCTCGTGATAGACGTCTGTTTGCTTTCGAGGGCAAAATTTGTATCTATTTTGTTATATTTTTTTCATCTATCCTTTTTGGCTTTCACAAAGCGGTCAGAAAGCCCCGTATGTCACAGCATTGGGCAGGTGACAGGTACTCTTTACGGAGACAACAGTGGGCCTATTAGACCCCCGACGTCCCCTCTGCCCTGTGTTATTTCCGATCCAGCACAGACTGCGTCCCATGATTTTCATGCAGGATTGTGACAGTCCGGAGCCCGGAGATGTTCAGAGCCGAGCGCTTACGGGTTCACGCGCTGATAGTGGTGTCCACCATCCCGACGCTCTTTGTTCTGGTCCCGGGATCTGAGAAGACCCGGGAACCAAAGAGTGAGGGGTGGCCTGGCAGGGGGTTAGGGGATCGCAGCACCCCTCCGGTCATGTAAATGGTTAATAGAGAGGAATTCCGGGTGTAAATATAAAATAATATCTTATTACCTCCTCTGCTGCCAGTCCCAGCAATGTCTCCTCTCTACTTCCTCCCAACTCTCACCTGGAACTTCCTGTCTGCACCTGGCATCACTTCCAGTGAGGATATGACATCATTTCCTGTAAGAGTGTGACATCAATTCCTTTGTCTAATAAATCACACTCTTCCAATCTCTGTGTTCCACCTTTTGCTGTTTTTATATTCGGCTCCGTATGATTGGACAAAGGATCTCCCACCTCCGCGGTGATGTAATGAAAGGAGCGGTGCGGTCAATATTTTACAATGCGACGGCCGCGTCAGAAATAAAAAGAAAGAACCGCCGGACCGAAATGTAAATCTAAACCTAAAAACAACAATGTAACTTCCGCTGTCAGTCCTAACATACCAGCCAGGGTGACAACCCTGACCCCTTCTATAGATATAGTACAATGAGTGTTGTCACTCTAGGACAGGAAGAGTGTTACTGGCAGGATCACCGGGGGAAGTACAGGAAAGAAACACTAAATAATGAAAACTAATTCAGACACCACTTCTAAGAGCCCATTCACACCAGGGCGGCTGCAGGTCAGGGTGATGGGGGGCGGGGGGATTGGTGGCAACCCTATATAATTGCTGTTTAATTATGCACTGATGGGATTTGTAGTCCTCTATTGCTGAATAGTCATGGACTGAGTTACAGTCCCTCATAATTATACTTGTACGTGGTCTTGAAAAGATGGTGTCAAATCATCCCTATTATTTATTATTGTCCACCAGATGACCACAACCGGCGGTGACCCAAGCTCATTCCCATCACCAATGGAGGACTCTCTATGATCTGAGCTCATTCCCATCACCAATGGAGGACTCTCTATGAACTGAGCTCATTCCCATCACCAATGGAGGACTCTCTATGAACTGAGCTCATTCCCATCACCAATGGAGGACTCTCTATGACCTGAGCTCATTCCCATCACCAATGGAGGACTCTCTATGACCTGAGCTCATTCCCATCACCAATGGAGGACTCTCTATGACCTGAGCTCATTCCCATCACCAATGGAGGACTCTCTATGAACCGAGCTCATTCCCATCACCAATGGAGGACTCTCTATGACCTGAGCTCATTCCCATCACCAATGGAGGACTCTCTATGAACCGAGCTCATTCCCATCACTGATCATCTAAGATTTCGGGTCATTTGTAGAACTTTCTTGTTTATTTTACAAATTCAGAATAACACAGAATATAATGAAGATTTAACACTCAATAAAATGTTTTTGAAATGGAAATCACATCCGGTATAATTGGAGTAAATATCTATTACAGTTATTGATCATTATTGGAGGAACTACAACTAATGTCTGTCTATAGGAAGGTTGACGGGTGAGAGATAAAGTCTGGTTGGATGCTTTGTGTTTATACATTGACCCTTCCTGCACCCCGTAGAATATATATTCATAATAGGCGGACCGAGCTCCCGTTATTGTTCCTTCATATTCAGGTCTATGTCATGTCACCTGCGGATTCATACAGAGTCCTTGTGTTGTCATGGTGGCCCGTTTTGTTTCTCCATGTATTACCATATATGGTCATGTGATACCACAGTTCAGCTCTATGATGTCATCAGTGTGGGCCCAAATCGGTACTGTCTGTTTAGAATATCATCGTACTACAATTGAATCCCTGTAGCAATATTAGTATCAAAGAACACCCCAATATTTTTGACAAACCCCAAATACATCACAGCTTGTATAGCGCACCATGCGGGCCTATCTTCCCCCCTGTGCCCAGAAAATCTGAGGCTGGTGGGATTACAATAGCCAACTCCGGTATGCTACCATCATTTAGGCTCTGAGGTCTGGTTACTTGGTGAGGCTCCTCCTCTTCCTGCTGCAATTTCATTTTCTTGTGGAACGGAAAAGGACTCATGGAGACACCCAAGGTGGGTGATAAGAGAGCCAAGGACTTTGTCAGGACCAACACTTGGCATTGAGTACCATCAAGGGTCACATTATGGAATGATTATTATCTTAAAGGGCACTTTCCTGTCCTGCGTTGTCACGAGGGTCCATTTATTGTCCCATGTGATGTCACGAGGGCCCATTTGTTGCCCAATGTACTCTCATGATGGCCAATCTGTTATCCCATGTGTTGCCAAAATTGGCCATTTGTGGTCCCGTGTATTGTGTTGATTGGCGGTATGTTTTCCACCTACTGTCACAATTGCCGATATGCTGCCCGCCTGTTGTCATACTTGCCCATGAGTACTTTTAGATATGGAGTTCCCAGGTCTACTGACCTATCATGCTTGTTTTTAAGGGGCTCCCACTCTTCCTACCTTTTAAACCTGTGTGAAATCTCTGATGTTTGACAAGACTTGATCTCTGAATGAACCCTTTCCCGCACTCTGAACATGACTATGGATGCTTACCTGTGTGATTTCTTTGGTGTCTATTGAGGTTTCCTTTCTGAGCAAAACTTTTCCCACACTCTGAACAGAAATAGGGTCGTTCCCCCGTGTGACATCTCAGGTGTTGGTTAAGGCTTCCTCTCTGAGTGAAACGTTTCCCACACTCTGAGCATGTAAAGGGAAGGTCACCTGTGTGAATTTTCTGGTGTGTAACAAGGCTTCCTTTCTCAGTAAAACGGTTTCCGCACTCTGGACATATATAGGGACACTCACCAGTGTGAATGATCTGATGTTTAAGAAGGTCTCTTTTCTGAATAAAACGTTTGTCACACTCTGGACATGAAAAAGGACGCTCACCTTTGTGAAGTTTCTGGTGCGTAACAAGGCTTCCTTTCTCAGTAAATCGTCTCCCACACTCTGAGCATGAATAGGGACGTTCACCTGTGTGATATATCTCGTGTTTAAGTAGGCCTTCTTTTGTAGTAAAACTTTTCCCACACTCTGAGCATGAATAGGGACGCTCACCTGTGTGATATATCTGGTGTCTAAGTAGGCTTTCTTTTGTAATGAAACATTTCCCACACTCTGAGCATGAATACGGGCGCTCACCTGTGTGAATTTTCCGATGTTTATTAAGTCTTCCTAACCCAATGAAGCCTTTCCCGCACTCTGGACATGGATGGGGACGTTCACCAATGTGAATTTTCTGGTGTGCAGTAAGTCTTCTTTTCTCAGTGAAACTTTTCCCACACTCTGAGCATGAAAAGGGACGTTCAGATTTGTGAACGATCTGGTGCCTATAAAGATCTGCTCTCTGAATGAAAGATTTCCCACATTCTGAACATGAAAAAGGACGGTCATCCGAGTGAATTCTTCGGTGTAGAACAAGCACTCTTTTATTAGCGAAAGATTTCCCGCACTCTGGGCATGAAAAGGGACGTTCACCCGTGTGACTTCTCTGGTGAATAACAAAGCTTCCTTTCTGACTGAAACTTTTCCCGCACTCAGCACATGAATAAGGACGCTTATCCTCGTGAGTTTTCTGGTGTGCAACAAGGATTCCTTTCTGAGTGAAAGTTTTCCCGCACTCTGGACATGAAAAGGGACGTTCATCCGTGTGATTTCTCTGGTGAGCAAGAAGGCCTCCTTTCTGAGTGAAACTTTTCCCGCACTCTGAGCATGAGAATGATTTCTTTTTCGTGTGATCACCTCCAGGTCTTGAGGAGGATTCTTTGGGATTAGGTGGATCTGTTGATCTCTCCGCACTGTGAGATCTCAGAGGTGCATCTGGAGTTCCGGTCTGTGAGATATCAGATGATTGCTGAAGATTAGAGGGATCCATTGATGTCCGGAGACTTCCTCCCGGAACGTGTTGTGTGACGTCATTATAATCTGGAGATAAAATAAAAGTATTCTTCATGCCTCACATTCACAAATCATACATGTTGGTGGAACGCTAAACATGTGTACAGAGCTCTGTCATGGAACCGGGAGCAATCGTCACATGACAATATAAATACAAGCCAGATACCACCACGCCACACAGGAGAACATGTGACATGATGGCCTTGTAGAGATGGACCTTCATATGGTGTACAGTATCTCCTCCTCATTTGTTGGTCACATGACGTTATATTGAGGAATGGAGATGGACCTTCATATGGTGTACAGTATCTCCTCCTCATTTGTTGGTCACATGACGTTATATTGAGGAATGGAGATGGACCTTCATATGGTGTACACTATCTCCTCCTCATTTGTTGGTCACATGACGTTATATTGAGGAATGGAGATGGACCTTCATATGGTGTACAGTATCTCCTCCTCATTTGTTGGTCACATGACGTTATATTGAGGAATGGAGATGGACCTTCATATGGTGTACAGTATCTCCTCCTCATTTGTTGGTCACATGACGTTATATTGAGGAATGGAGATGGACCTTCATATGGTGTACAGTATCTCCTCCTCATTTGTTGGTCACATGACGTTATATTGAGGAATGGAGATGGACCTTCATATGGTGTACAGTATCTCCTCCTCATTTGTTGGTCACATGACGTTATATTGAGGAATGGAGATGGACCTTCATATGGTGTACAGTATCTCCTCCTCATTTGTTGGTCACATGACGTTATATTGAGGAATGGAGATGGACCTTCATATGGTGTACAGTATCTCCTCCTCATTTGTTGGTCACATGACGTTATATTGAGGAATGGAGATGGACCTTCATATGGTGTACAGTATCTCCTCCTCATTTGTTGGTCACATGACGTTATATTGAGGAATGGAGATGGACCTTCATATGGTGTACAGTATCTCCTCCTCATTTGTTGGTCACATGACGTTATATTGAGGAATGGAGATGGACCTTCATATGGTGTACAGTATCTTCTCCTCATTTGTTGGTCACATGACGTTATATTGAGGAATGGAGATGGACCTTAGTGTGATAAATACAAATATGACAGTTTTCTTAGGAGGGCCGGAGATCTGTATACCATATGGTAATGCAAATTTGGGATCATAGACTAGGTATATCGATGACATTCTTGTCCATAGGTTATAGTTCCACCTATGTAACAATGTAAATGTATACTTCCTACTCGGCAAAGTCAATTGAAAACGTGACCTGTTTCTGCATTGATTGTTTATGACTTACTTGTGTCCATATGTAGAGAAGATTCCTCCAGTTTACTCTTCACCATCATCTCCCCCTCCTCCATAGACTGCTGAGCTCCTCCCACCAACGTCTCTTCTTCTACTTTGTCTTCATCTTTGATGTCTTTCAGTTGTTTATCCTAAATTCCAGAGATGATAATATATAACATCTGCCAATAATAAGAGATTATATAGAAGAATGTCTTCTCCTACAATATTTTTTGAGTTCTCCTTGCCAAGTCCCATCTACCTGATCATGGTGGGGGATGGTGTGACCTTCCGGTGTGGAATCCCGGGAACACAGAGGACCTCCCTCCTCCATAGACTGCTGATCTCCACTCACCAACCTCTCGTTTCCTTCCTCTTTAACTTCTACTTTGTGGTCTTTCAGGTCTTCTTCCTAAATTCCAGAGATGATAAAATACAACATCTGGAACGGTTACCACCGATAATAAGAGATTACATAGAAGAAGAAGAAGAAGGTCATCTCATAGAAATCATATTCAGTTCTTCTGTCCGAGTCCCATCTACCTGATCATTCCCTGTATAGTCGTGACCTTCCGGTGTGGAATCCCGGGAACACAGAGGACCTCTCTCCTCCATAGACTGCTGATCTCCACTCACCAACGTCTCTTCTTCTTCCTCTTTATCTTCTACTTTATTGTCTTTCAGGTTTTCATCCTAAATTCCGAAAATGATCAAATTTAACCTCTGAGAAGGTTACCGGCAATAATATTACATATAAGAATGTGAATGATTTATGAGTTCTATTTCCAAAGCCCCGTCTACCTGATCATTTTCTCTGGAGTTGTGATCTTCTTGTGTGGAATCCCGGGAACACAGAGGACCTCCCTCCTCCATAGACCGCTGATGTCCACTCACAATTGTCTTTTCTTCTTCTTCTTCTTTAACCTCAACTTTGGGATTTAGGGTGAAGACCTGAAAGACATTAAAGATGATGGAACACAGGAAGGAACAAGAGATTTCATGGAAAAGGGTCATCTTATGATTTAGAATACATTTGAGGGGTTTATGTTCAGCTCCACCTACCTGATCAATGCGAGGCATAGGGTGGTCTTCCTGGGTGGGATCCCGGGAATACAGGGGGCGGGGACATCTCTCTGGTGGGTTCCTCTTACTGGATCCATCTGTAGGAAACACACACACTGACTGAATACATTGTTTCTATGTGTGTATCAGATGATGGGGGATGTAGGCGGAGCCTCCGTACTGCTCTCTCCTCTTACCCGGTGATGTGAGGGGCGGGGCATTCTCCATCACCACGTCCTTGTAGAGATCCCGGTGTCCTTCTAGATACTCCCACTCCTCCATGGAGAGATAGACAGAGACATCCTGACACCTTATAGGAACCTGACACACACAATGATACAGTCACCACCCAGACACGCCCCTTGTCTGTTCCTGGATCATGTCCCAGAATCCCCGGCACCTCTCCCGTCACCACCCAGACACGCCCCTTGTCTGTTCCTGGATCATGTCCCAGAATCCCCGGCACCGCTCACCTCTCCACTCAACAGCTCAATGATCTTCTTGGTGACTTCTAGAATCTTCTTACCACTCTTCCTCTGTTGGGATGGAGGCTCTGTGATGGGTGATGTCCAGTGAGAACATCCGCTGGGTGTTATCGGCTCATCAGAAATGTTCTTCCCTACTTTATAATCCTGAGTAAAGAAAGAAAGTAAGAAAGGTCAGTACAGACGTCCCAGCATCCTCCTCACCTCTCCGGTCAGCTCTGTGTTTTATTACAGAGATACGAGTGATGGATAAATGGCTCTATATTTAGGATGTATCCGGTCTATAAATGGCGGCTCTGGATGGACAGTTGGATAAATGGCTCTATATTTAGGATGTATCCGGTCTATAAATGGCGGCTCTGGATGGACAGTTGGATAAATGGTTCTATATTTAGGATGTATCCGGTCTATAAATGGCGGCTCTGGATGGACAGATGGATAAATGGTTCTATATTTAGGATGTATCCGGTCTATAAATGGCGGCTCTGGATGGACAGTTGGATAAATGGCTCTATACATAGGATGTATCCGGTCTATAAATTATAACAGATATAACAATGACTATGGAAGAAGAGGACGCATATGACATGACGCGGAGGGGGGTTACCGGGTGTACATATAAAATAATATCTTTTTACCTCCTCTGCTTCCAGTTCCAGCAAACTCTCTTCTCTACTTCCTCCTAAATGGAACTTCCTTTTTATACTCATACATCACTTCCTGTCTGTATATTACATCACTTCCTTTCTGTGCGTTCCATGTTAGATCACCGCCTAGTGTTGAATGTGAATACTACAGACTACGTTACGTCTCATCGTGTTGTCCTCGTCCTCCGTTCCTCTATGACGTCACCTCCATGGACACACACACAGATTACACATCACATCCAGACAAGGAAACGTAAAATGAAAAACAAAAGTTTGGTAGTTTTGTGATATTTATAAATGTGAAACTAAATCATGAGGAACAATCTTTATATTTCTGGAGCCAACAAACCTGATCCCATGTTGGCGAACCTTCTTAATTCCAAACCCAAAGGGATTCGATCCCCCCGACTCCGTCCATCTCATGGTCCCGTCTCCGGGAACCCATCCGGGGCTGTAGCTACCATGGGGCAAGTGAGGCACTTGCCTCAGGCGCAGTTGAGAGGGGCCGCAGCCGGCCTGCAAGCACAGGGCGCCATGGCAACAGGGTCCCCAGGCGGACAACGCAGCTCGGCAGGGAGAAGAGGGGCGGCTTCTCCTCGGATGCTGGCTGCTCTCCCCCGCCTGGAGGCGGGGCGCATGACATCACACATCTGTTGGTGGGGGGCACAATTTTCTGTTCTTGCCTCGGGCGCAAAAGGAGCTAGCTACGGCTCTGAACTAGGGTTGCCACCTTTTCTTCAAGCAAAACCCGAACACTCAATCGACGCGTGGACATTTTTTTGGAAGAATGAGTGGTGGCTTATTCATATATAAAAATTGCCGCCCATTCATATGTAAATATCACAGTTGAGACTATTTTCAGTGGGGGGCCAGTAGCCCCTATCTTCATTTTGGTTGCCTCTGTCTGCCTGACATCTTGTGTCCAGGTTTCTGCTTCCATGAAACCCGAACACAGCATTCAAAACCCGGACTGTCCGGGTGAATCCTGGACAGGTGGCAACCCTACTCTGAACCCATCTACTAGAGTTGAACGCTTCTGCTGAAATCTTGGCCAAACTTCACGACAAACCATCTTCCTTCCGGCCGCACTGAGCTGACAAACTGTTTGAGGGCATTGATAGACCACCCCTTTCAGACCCAATGGTAGGGGGTGATCAAGGCTGGATTACGTCTATGTACGGAGGTGGGAACAAGATCTTTGGATCTCCAAATCGATCTTGCAATGGCAGCAAATGTGGACTACGGCAGCTTACTGTACCATTCATATTACTTGCCTACAGCTCCTAAATCTATGATGCGGTGGTACATGGTCCTCTCCTCACGGTTGACTCATCTCCACCCTTCACATTCTGCTCTGTGCTTTTCGGGGGACGCTCCACCAAAGGTGACGTTTTACATATCTGCTGGTCTGGTCCAACGATAGCTAGGCCGTGGTCCAAAAACGTTCCTTCTTCTCCGATCTCTCTTCCACAAAACTATTATCTAAAGACCCCCCCTGGTTTGCACTTCTGCACTTCGAACCTTCCATCTCACGCGAAGGCTCAACATCAATTATAAGGTCTTTATTCTATCGGCGGGTAAACAAGCTCTAGCTCGAGCCTGGACAACCCAATTTGTCTACTTTGCGGATGTCCGCCGTAGGATTGGTTGTTTTATTTTTTCTTCATTAATGAAAAGCTGTCTAGTGTTTATCTATCAGATTCCTCGAGGAAATACCAAAAGATCTGGAATCCGGGAATTTCTTATGCTTACTTTGCATTTCCCCTGACAGCTGAGCTGCTAACGGATCTTCTAGAATCAGAACCTTCAACCCGGGAGACAGAATCTTGGTTTTGGTGCCCACTGTAGAGAGTGACTTCCTGACAAAGTGACAGGACCCCTCTGAGACCAGAGAGAAGATCAGTGATGTCATCTACCAGCCCAGAAGGAGAACGCCCCTCCCCCCAAATATATCACATCCACCCAATAATTCCCTGGAAGGAATGTGATCGCTCTCTCAGCAGAAAGTGACCCTAAAGTGTAACCACTGAAAGGAAGACTAGAGGTCAGGAGGTCAGAGGCCCGGTCTGCTACTCAGATTCAGGAGGTCAGTGGCCCGGCCTGCTACTCAGATTCAGGAGGTCAGAGGCCCGGTCTGCTACTCAGATTTAGGAGGTCAGAGGCCCGGTCTGCTACTCAGATTCAGGAGGTCAGATAAATGGCTCTATATTTAGGATGTATCTGGTCCTATAAATGGCGGCTCTGGATGGACAGTCGGATAAATGGCTCTATATTTAGGATGTATCTGGTCCTATAAATGGCGGCTCTGGATGGACAGTCGGATAAATGGCTCTATATTTAGGATGTATCCGGTCTATAAATGGCGGCTCTGGATGGACGGTTGGATAAATGGCTCTATATTTAGGATGTATCCGGTCTATAAATGGCGGCTCTGGATGGACAGTTGGATAAATGGCTCTATATTTAGGATGTATCCGGTCTATAAATGGCGGCTCTGGGTGGACAGTTGGATAAATGGCTCTATATTTAGGATGTATCTGGTCTATAAATGGCGGCTCTGGATGGACAGTTGGATACATGGCTCTATATTTAGGATGTATCCGGTCTATAAATGGCGGCTCTGGATGGACAGTTGGATAAAGAAAGTCACAACCATTTATTTATATAATAAACAAGACATCTGAAAAACAAACTAAGAGAAGCAACAAAGACAAAATTGAGTTTGAAAAGTGGAAAAAAATAAAATACAAATATTTTTAGAACGTTATTTTTTGTCCTTATTTTCCCCGAGTTTACACGAAATAAAGGACATAATAATTTGGTGTTTTTGCCCATGTTTACTTTGATTGTTCAGGTCTGAAAATAAGGACCTTTACTGTTTCCTGGTCACATAATTGTAGACATTTCATCAATATTTAATTTGTATTCTGCTAAACCAATGAAGGTTCCACTTCATTTATAGGCAGCCCACAATCTGAACTGTTGAGATAACAACAGAGAGCAGACGTGACTTAGAGGTCCACCATCTTCTATCTACACCAGCTAGCCTAAGGATATCCAGAGAGGGGAACCATCTAGGTGTGACTGAGAAGTCCACCATCCTCTAAGGATGTCCAGATAGGAGAACCACCTAGGTGTGACTGAGAAGTTCATCATCCTCTATCTACACCAGCAAGCCTAAGGATGTCCAGATAGGAGAACCACCTTGGTGTGACTGAGAAGTTCACCATCCTCTATATACAACAGCTGGCCTAAGGATGTCCAGAGAGGGGAACCACCTTCACGTGACTGAGAGGTCCACCATCCTCTATCTACACCAGCTGGCCTGAGGATGTCCAGAGAGGGGAACCACCTTCACGTGACTGAGAGGTCCAACATCGTCTATCTACACCAGCAAGCCTAAGGATGTCCAGAGAGGGGAACCACCTTCATGTGACTGAGAAATCCACCATCCTCTATCTACACCAGCTAGCCTAAGGATGTCCAGAGAGGGGAGCCACCTAGGTGTGACTGAGAAGTTCATCATCCTCTATTTACACCAGCTGGCCTAAGGATGCCCAGAGAGGGGAACCACCTTCATGTGACTGAGAAATCCACCACCCTCTATCTATACCAGCTAGCCTAAGGATGTCCAGATAGGAGAACCACCTTCACGTGACTGAGAAGTCCACCATCCTCTATCTACACCAGCTGGCCTAAGGATGTCCAGAGAGGGGAACCACCTTCATGTGACTGAGAAGTCCACCATCCTCTACCTACACCAGCTATCGTATGACTGGCCAGAGATGGGAAACACTGGTTTGTCTGGTCAGTAGGGTGTATCTTGCAGTATGTGAGGCAGTAAATGGATCTGTTGAGGAGTGTGTCACGCTCTGACTCTCCAGCTGTAATTCCAGCCCAGGCTTAAACTTTCACTGCTTGTAGCAAAATCAACCGTCACTACACGTGCCCTCTAACGTGAGTTTTCTGGTGTCTAAGAAGGTGTCTTTTCTGAGTAAAACTTTTCCCACAATCTGAACATGAAAAAGGACGCTCTCCCGTGTGAATTCTCTGGTGTCGAAGGAGATTCTCTTTCTGAATGAAACATTTCCCACATTCTAAGCATGGGAAAGTGCGTTCACCCGTGTGAATTCTCTGGTGTGTATGTAGGTGTCTTTTCTGAGTGAAACGTTTCCCACACACTAAACACGCAAAAGGGCGCTCACCGGTGTGACTTCTCTGGTGTCTTAGAAGCCCTGCTTTGTGAATGAAGCATTTATTGCATTCTGAACATGCAAAAGGACGTTCACCTGTGTGACTTCTCTGATGTACAAGAAGGTTTACTTTATGAATGAAACTTTTCCCACACTCTGAACATAAAAAAGGGCGTTCTCCTGTGTGCATTTTCCTGTGTTTAAGAAGGTGTCCCTGCTGAGTGAAACACTTCCCGCACTCCAGACAGGAAAAAGATTGCTCTTCCGTGTGCCTTTTCTGGTGCGTTAGAAGGTATGAATTTTGAGTAAAAGTTTTCCCGCACTCTGAACATGAATAAGGGCGCTCACTTATGTGACTTGCATAGCGTGCAATAAGGTCTTCTTTCCAGGTGAAGCTTTTCCCGTACTCTGTCCACATATTTGGAGGCTCAGGCGTGATTTTCATCTGATGTACCATAAGAGATGATTTAGATATAAAAGAGTTATCAAATGCAGAGCTTGATAGAACCTTTCCCTCACATTGACCAACATCTGAAGAAGCTTCCTCGTGATCATAGAGACTGCTCGATCTGTCTGCACTGTGACGTCCTGAGTGGATCTCTTTTATCGTAGTATGTAAATTTCCATTGGACGAGGCTTCAGAATTAGAGGAATCCTTCGATCCAGCCCCAGTATATTCTGCTCGACCATCTTCCACGATGCCGATACTTTCCACGTAATAATCTGGAGACGAGATAAGAACATCAGTTTCCCTCTGCGGAATATTGGGGAATGGAGATGGACCTTCATATGGTGTACAGTATCTCCTCCTCATTTGTTGGTCACATGACGTTATATTGGGGAATGGAGATGGACCTTCATATGGTGTCCAGTATCTCCTCCTCGTTTGTTGGTCACATGACGTTATATTGAGGAATGGAGATGGACCTTCATATGGTGTACAGTATCTCCTCCTCATTTGTTGGTCACATGACGTTATATTGAGGAATGGAGATGGACCTTCATATGGTGTACAGTATCTCCTCCTCATTTGTTGG
>NW_017309092.1:20203-20936 GCF_000935625.1 Nanorana parkeri | reverse complement strand
ACATGACGTTATATTGGGGAATGGAGATGGACCTTCATATGGTGTACAGTATCTCCTCCTCATTTGTTGGTCACATGACGTTATATTGGGGAATGGAGATGGACCTTCATATGGTGTCCAGTATCTCCTCCTCATTTGTTGGTCACATGACGTTATATTGGGGAATGGAGATGGACCTTCATATGGTGTCCAGTATCTCCTCCTCATTTGTTGGTCACATGACTTTATATTGAGGAATGGAGATTGACCTTTCCTAAATTCGAGCCTTCCATATATAACGCAGTCTCATCTCACCTGATGAAGGGAAGATCTGATGATTCTCCATCATGACATCCTTGTAGAGATCCCGGTGTCCTTCTATATACTCCTCGGTCACATCGTCCTCATCTGTATCATCGGTAATCTCTTCTTTGACAATAACATTGAACTCAGTCAGGCTTCCACTCTGAATGTATAAGAAAAAATTATAGTAACAAGGTATATTTTTTTTGTACATGCCGAAAAATGAATGACATTTATTGCTCAGCTTCTACCCGACAATGCCGTGAGATCTTGTGGTCCTCTATGATATCATCTTTGTAGAGATCCCGGTGTCCTTCTAAATACTCCCACCCATTATGATAGAGGACAGTGAGATCTTCCTGGGTGGAATCCCGGGAATACAGGGGGCGGGGACATCTCTCATGGTGGGGGAGGGTGAGATCTTCCTGGGTGGGATCCTGGATACAGGGGG
>NW_017309092.1:14372-16763 GCF_000935625.1 Nanorana parkeri | reverse complement strand
CGGGGACATCTCTCTGGTGGGTTCCTCTTACTGGATCCATCTGTAGGAAACACACACACTGACTGAATACATTGTTTCTATGTGTGTATCAGATGATGGGGGATGTAGGCGGAGCCTCCTTACTGCTCTCTGCTCTTACCCGGTGATGTGAGGGGCGGGGCATTCTCCATCACCACGTCCTTGTAGAGATCCCGGTGTCCTTCTAGATACTCCCACTCCTCCATGGAGAGATAGACAGAGACATCCTGACACCTTATAGGAACCTGACACACACAATGATACAGTCACCACCCAGACACACCCCTTGTCTGTTCCTGGATCATGTCCCAGAATCCCCGGCACCGCTCACCTCTCCCGTCACCACCCAGGCACGCCCCTCGTCTGTTCCCGGATCATGTCCCAGAATCCCCGGCACCGCTCACCTCTCCTGTCAGCAGCTCCATCATCTTCTTGGTGACTTCTAGAATCTTCTGCTTCTTGTTATGGTTTTTCTCGGGTATCCAACTGCTGTTCCTCAATTGTCCACCTGGTTCCTTCTTCAGAATTTCATAATCCTGAGTAAAATTATACATCAATTATTATAACTTCTCACTGTCCCAGAATCCTCCTCACCCCTCCGGTCAGGTCTGTGTTTTATGAATAGAGATCAGAGTGATGTCATGTGACCTCCCAGAATCCTCCTCACCCCTCCGGTCAGGTCTGTGTTTTATGAATAGAGATCAGAGTGATGTCATGTGACCTCCCAGAATCCTCCTCACCCCTCCGGTCAGGTCTGTGTTTTATGAATAGAGATCAGAGTGATGTCATGTGACCTCCCAGAATCCTCCTCACCCCTCCGGTCAGGTCTGTGTTTTATGAATAGAGATCAGAGTGATGTCATGTGACCTCCCAGAATCCTCCTCACCCCTCCGGTCAGGTCTGTGTGTTATGAATAGAGATCAGAGTGATGTCATGTGACCTCCCAGAATCCTCCTCACCTCTCCGGTCAGGTCTGTGTCTTATGAATAGAGATCAGAGTGATGTCATGTGACCTCCCAGAATCCTCCTCACCCCTCCGGTCAGGTCTGTGTGTTATGAATAGAGATCAGAGTGATGTCATGTGACCTCCCAGAATCCTCCTCACCCCTCCGGCCAGGTCCGTGTTTTATGAATAGAGATCAGAGTGATGTCATGTGACCTCCCAGAATCCTCCTCACCTCTCCGGTCAGCAGGTAGATGATCTCCAGGGTGAGGTGCAGTATCCTCTCAGTCATGTGACTCCGGTCCTCCTCCATCCCCACTGCGGTGGTCATGTGACCTATCCAGGACTCTTCTCTCTGTAGACGGAGAACAAAAACTGAGAACTCTCCGCACTGCAGCTCGATAATAAATGTCTCCGGTTAGAACGATACAAACTTATAAAAATGAAAATTCATGTTTTGGGAGTTTCAGTTTGAGATTTAATCATTTAAAAAAGTTGCAACCAGGCCGGCTCACTTTGTTTTGAGGGGGAGGAGTCAATGGCACCACAGCCACGCCCACAGTGTGAATGCCGCCACCCGAACCGGCATTCGCACTGCGGGAGTAGGGGGGGGCGTGGCCACCACCACGCCCCCTCCGTCCCCAAAACAAAGTGAGCCGGCCGAGTTGCGTTCCACAGGCCGAACGCTCTGGAACGCACTCTTTATGCCGTGACTGGGCCCCGAGTCTGTAACTCTTACGAGCGCTTACGGGTTCACACACCGAGACCATGTGCACACTTGGGCGTTCCCGGTGACGTGCGTTCGCGTGGTGTCGCACAGCGTTTGCCGCACGGCCCCGTCGATGATCAAGTTGGTTATATTCACGTGCCAATCGCGGGACCTTTTTTAGCGACACGCGGCGCATGTCTTTTTCACCTGCCATGGTGCGTGACTGCATGAGCGGAATCACAGTAAGGAAACCGTGCGATCTGCCTGGCGTGACCGGGGCACCGTTAGAAAAGAATAACAGCGGCAGCGCGGTCAGCGGCGGTGTGCGATGTATATAACATGGCATGCATGTGTACAGCAACCATCATAGAGAGGAATTCTGGGTGTAAATATAACATAATATCTTCTTACCTCCTCTGCTGCCACTTCCAGCAATGTCTCCTCTCTTCTTCCTCCCGACTCACCTCTCACCCGGAACTTCCTGTTTATAGGTGACATCACTTCCTTTGTCTGATAAATCACTCTTCCAATCTCTGTGTTGCGCGGTATCTCGGTATCAACTGAGCTCATTCCCATCACCAATGGAGGACTCTCTATGAACCGAGCTCATTCCCATTACCAATGGATGACTCTCTATGACCCAAGCTCATTCCTATCACCAATGGAGGACTCTCTATGAACCGAGCTCATTCCCATCACCAATGGATGACTCTCTATGACC
>NW_017309092.1:12950-13282 GCF_000935625.1 Nanorana parkeri | reverse complement strand
GAGCTCATTCCCATCACCAATGGATGACTCTCTATGAACCGAGCTCATTCCCATCACCAATGGAGGACTCTCTATGAACCGAGCTCATTCCCATCACCAATGGATGACTCAGCATTAGATAATGCATATGGATGTCCCAGTATGCATTCTCCAGTGCTGAACAAGGATTCCTTTTTGAGAGAAACATTTTCCATAACCTGAAGTTCGGCTTCTTAATAGAAATTTCCTGACCAAATGTTCTAAAGGAAGAACATCAAGTGAACCTGTCTCTACAGCTCCGTGGATGAAGGCACGGGGGTGTGGGGGGGGGGGGGGGGGGGTTCTTCACCCCA
>NW_017309092.1:7646-11808 GCF_000935625.1 Nanorana parkeri | reverse complement strand
GGGGGGTGACTTCTACACCTCAAAAGCTGGTGCAGATAAATTTACAGAAACTGTCTTTGGAGGATGATTTGGCATCAGAGAAGGTTGGGGCAGATGGCCAGCACCCTTTTACCAGGGGCCCCAGAAGACCTACTTTGACTTACAACCTCAGAACGCCAAGGAATGTCCTAAACTCAGAGGAGAGATCCCAGCCGGGCTCATGGTCATCATGGCCATACAAGTACAATGTGCGGTCACTTAGGAATATGGGTCTGGGAAGCGGACAAGATCTGTGAAGGGAAGGTCCGCTACATGGTCCTGATGTTATAGCGAGAGAGCCATTCCACATTTTGTCATGCAGGGGCATTCCTGGGGACATTTTCATAGGCCAAGGAACCCCTTGTATTGCTAACGTACCCGAAGAGCTGTGTCATTACTCTCCTATGCATCTCATCCGACCACCAACCAAAACTGATGGGCTAGAAGAAGAGTTTAGGAGAACCCCAAGAGATATGCTAAAGAAAAAGTGGTTGATATAGAAAAGACTGGGACTTCCTGTACCATACATAGGCCCAGGTCAGAGTATATAACCGGTCTTCTAAAATCAGAACCTTCAACAACCCCGGAGACAGAGTCTTAATTTTGGTTGCCACTTTATTAGGTTTTGTAACAAAAGACATACAAGGAGCGCACAGAGGTGGGAGGGGGCAGCCACCCTCACAGGTAGTTCAAAACATCTGAGGTAGTTACCGTCACACGTGTCAAAAGTATCATCAAGTCCGTTCCCCTCCGATGTCTAATTGGACTTCTTTTTTCTGTAAAACATATCCCGCAGTCTGAACGCGGCGAGGACGCTCAGCCGCGTGTCTTCGCTGATGTGTAATAAGAGGTCCTTTCTGAGTGAAACATTTCCCGCACTCTGAACATGAAAAAGGACTAGTGTGAATTCTGTGGTGTCGAAGAAGTTGTCCTTTTAGAATAAAACTTTTCCCGCACTCTGTACACGAGTAGGGGCGCTCATCCGTGTGAATTCTCTCATGCCTAACAAGGGTTCCTTTCTGGATGAAACATTTCCCGCACTCGGAACAGGCATAAGGTCGCTCACCGGTGTGAATTCTCTGGTGTCTAACAAGGGTTCCTTCCTGAGTGAAACTTTTCCCACACGCTGAACACGAAAAGGGGCGCACGCCTGTGTGAATTCTCTGGTGTTGAAGAAGTTTTCCTTTCTCAGTGAAACTTTTTCCGCACTCTGAACATAAATATGGTCGCACGCCTGTGTGGATTCTCTGGTGTACGAGAAGGGCTCCTTTCTCCTGGAATGATTTGCCACACTCCGAACAAAAAAAGGGGCGCACACCTGTGTGAATTTTCTGATGATGAAGAAGTTCTCCTTTTTGGGTGAAACTTTTTCCGCACTCTGAACATGAAAAGGGGCGCACACCTGTGTGAACGCTCTGGTGTTTATTAAGTTTTCCTTTCTCGTTGAAAGCTTTCCCGCACTCCGAACATGAGTACGGTCGCTCACCCGTGTGAAGCCTCTGGTGTTGAAGAAGGTGTCCTTTCTGAATGAAAGTCTTTCCGCACTGTGAACAGGAATACGGCCGCTCACCCGTGTGAATGATTTGGTGTTTGAGAAGTGATTTTTTCACCTTGAAAGATTTCCCGCACTCTGAACACCAATAGGGACGGTCACCCGTGTGATCTCCTTCATGCCTTGCAGGTGACTGCTCAGGTGGACCAGTCGATCTCTCCGCACTGCGAGGACCTTGATGGACATCTGAGGTCATGTGACGTGATGGATCAGAAGGTTCCTCAGGATTGGACGGATCCATCGATCTCTCTGAACGGGAAGAATTGACTTTGGGAGAATGTTGCGCAATGTCGCCGTCTTCTGCTTCACCGCCTGGAGATATAATAAGACGTCCCTCCGATGTCTTTATATTCCAGACATTATGTCCATCTGGTGTAAAGAAATGATGAATACATGTTATATTTCTACATTCAGGTCATCATATATATATACACAGCTTCAGAACCATCCCAGAACTCTGGCTATGAATTGGACGCACCCATAACGGCAAAACTACAAATACCAACCACACAAACCTCACAAGGAATGGAGATGGACCTTCATATGGTGTCCAGTATCTCCTCCTCATTTGTTGGTCACATGACGTTATATTGAGGAACTGAGATGGACCTTCATATGGTGTCCAGTATCTCCTCCTCATTTGTTGGTCACATGACGTTATATTGAGGAACGGAGATGGACCTTCATATGGTGTCCAGTATCTCCTCCTCATTTGTTGGTCACATGACGTTATGTTTAGTGTATATGACTTACTTGTGTCCGTATGTAGAGAAGATTCCTCCTGTTCACTCTTCACCATCATCTCCCCCTCCTCCATAGACTGCTGAGCTCCTCCCACCAACGTCTCTTCTTCTTCTTCTTTCACCTCAACTTTCATTTTTTCCAGATCTTCACCCTAAACCCCGAAGATGGCGGAACAGATATGTGACCGGGAAGAGATTACATCGGGGAACGTCTCCTCATAGCTTAGAATACATCTTTATATTTACACGCCGAGTCCCACCTACCTGATCATAGTGGGGGAGGGTGAGATCTTCCTGGGTGGGATCCCGGGAATACAGAGGATGGGGACATCTCCCTGGTGGGTTCCTCTTACTGGATCCATCTGTAGGAGACACACAATGACTCAACGTCTCTTCTTCTTCTTTGACGTCTTTCATTTCTTCACCCCAAAGATGACGGAACGGATCTGTAAAAGGAAGGACAGTTGGATACATGGCTCTATATTTAGGATGTATCCGGTCTATAAATGGCGGCTCTGGATGGACAGTTGGATAAATGGCTCTATATTTAGGATGTATCCGGTCTATAAATGGCGGCTCTGGATGGACAGATGGATAAATAGTTCTATATTTAGGATGTATCCGGTCTATAAATGGCGGCTCTGGATGGACAGATGGATAAATAGTTCTATATTTAGGATGTATCCGGTCTATAAATGGCTGCATCTTATTACCTCCTCAATTTCCAGTTCCAGCAATGTCTCTTCTCTACTTCCTCCCAGCTGACCTTAACCCTGGAAATTCCTTTTTAAACTCGTACATCATTTCCGGTCTGTGTTTTAAATCACTTCCTGTTTGTTGATGACATCACTTCCTGTCTGATTCTGATATCACTTCCTGCCTGTGAGTGACATCACTTCCTTTCTGTGGATTCCACGCTAGATCACTCCCTAGTGTTCAATGTAAATACTACAGACTACGTTTCATCATTTCCAGGGCCCAACTCTACATGTGGGCACTTGTCCTCCTAGGTCACAGTGGAGGAGCTGCTCCTCATCACGTCCAGGTCATTCCGCCCAGTAGCAGCCCAGTCTGCTACTCAGATTCAGGAGGTCAGAGACCCGGTCTGCTACTCAGATTCAGGAGGTCAGAGGCCCGGTCTGCTACTCAGATTCAGGAGGTCAGAGGCCCGGTCTGCTACTCAGATTCAGGAGGTCAGAGGCCCGGTCTGCTACTCAGATTCAGGAGGTCAGAGGCCCGGTCTGATACTCAGATTCAGGAGGTCAGAGGGCCGGTCTGCTACTCAGATTCAGGAAACTAAATGAAATATTGAACCAAATTTGATACTTACACCTCGGGTAGATTGGATGATGCGTCTCGGGTGGATTGGATGATGTGTCTCGGGGGGATTGGGTGATGCGTCTCGGGTGGATTGGATGATGTGTCTCGGGTAGATTGGATGATGTGTCTCGGGTAGATTGGATGATGTGTCTCGGGTGGATTGGATGATGTGTCTCGGGTAGATTGGATGATGTGTCTCGGGTGGATTCTTCGATAGGGAGGTTGGGTCCAACTAGGTATATAACACCCACGACCCTTACTGAGGGTTATGACACCGGATGGGCTCCACCAGGACCTGGTCCTCTCTTTTGACTGCAATCCCCACAAAGCAGACGCTTCAAGACATCTACACAATGTTCTCATTTTATTTGAAGAATACATTTTTATTAAGATTTATAACACAATACATTTTTAGAGCACACAGAAGTGGGAGGAGCACACAGAGGCGGGAGGAGCACACAGAGGCGGGAGGAGCACACAGAGGCGGGAGGAGCACACAGAGGCGGGAGGAGCACACAGAAGTGGGAGG
>NW_017309092.1:2906-7630 GCF_000935625.1 Nanorana parkeri | reverse complement strand
TTCAGGAGCCGATATGTTAGTTTATGATATGAATAACCGTGTCATGGTGGAGACGGGTTCCGGTTATTGCTCCGGTATTTTATCACATAGGTATTGCCGCCGTTGCTCATTTCCTGCCCACCTATTAACACCGTCGTCCGTGTATTGTCACACCTGCTGGCGTGTTGCCCCCGCACACCGTCATCGTTGTTATTGTGTTACCACCTCTGCTAGACATGGAAGCCGGCAAACAATGTTTCCTTTCCGATGTTGCAATATTTTCTTTATCGGGAATTGTAAAGGGGCCCGATATGAATAGGGTGGAGGAGCCGCACACTTTTATTATTTCTGTGGCCTGTCGACAGTTGAGCACTTTTCTGTATTCTGTGACAGTTCTCCCGCTTCTTTGCTGACATTTGGGATGTGAGTCCGGAGTGTCAGCAAGGAAGCAGAGAGCTGTTACAGGATGACACGCGGCCGTCCCGCTTCTTTGCTGACATTTGGGGTGTGAGTCCGGAATGTCAGCAAGGAAGCAGAGAGCTGTTACAGGATGACACGCGGCCGTCCCGCTTCTTTGCTGACATTTGGGGTGTGAGTCCGGAATGTCAGCAAGGAAGCAGAGAGCTGTTACAGGATGACACGCGGCCGTCCCGCTTCTTTGCTGACATTTGGGGTGTGAGTCCGGAATGTCAGCAAGGAAGCAGAGAGCTGTTACAGGATGACACGCGGCCGTCCCGCTTCTTTGCTGACATTTGGGGTGTGAGTCCGGAATGTCAGCAAGGAAGCAGAGAGCTGTTACAGGATGACACGCGGCCGTCCCGCTTCTTTGCTGACATTTGGGGTGTGAGTCCGGAATGTCAGCAAGGAAGCAGAGAGCTGTTACAGGATGACACGCGGCCGTCCCGCTTCTTTGCTGACATTTGGGGTGTGAGTCCGGAATGTCAGCAAGGAAGCAGAGAGCTGTTACAGGATGACACGCGGCCGTCCCGCTTCTTTGCTGACATTTGGGGTGTGAGTCCGGAATGTCAGCAAGGAAGCAGAGAGCTGTTACAGGATGACACGCGGCCGTCCCGCTTCTTTGCTGACATTTGGGGTGTGAGTCCGGAATGTCAGCAAGGAAGCAGAGAGCTGTTACAGGATGACACGCGGCCGTCCCGCTTCTTTGCTGACATTTGGGGTGTGAGTCCGGAATGTCAGCAAGGAAGCAGAGAGCTGTTACAGGATGACACGCGGCCGTCCCGCTTCTTTGCTGACATTTGGGGTGTGAGTCCGGAATGTCAGCAAGGAAGCAGAGAGCTGTTACAGGATGACACGCGGCCGTCCCGCTTCTTTGCTGACATTTGGGGTGTGAGTCCGGAATGTCAGCAAGGAAGCAGAGAGCTGTTACAGGATGACACGCGGCCGTCCCGCTTCTTTGCTGACATTTGGGGTGTGAGTCCGGAATGTCAGCAAGGAAGCAGAGAGCTGTTACAGGATGACACGCGGCCGTCCCGCTTCTTTGCTGACATTTGGGGTGTGAGTCCGGAATGTCAGCAAGGAAGCAGAGAGCTGTTACAGGATGACACGCGGCCGTCCCGCTTCTTTGCTGACATTTGGGGTGTGAGTCCGGAATGTCAGCAAGGAAGCAGAGAGCTGTTACAGGATGACACGCGGCCGTCCCGCTTCTTTGCTGACATTTGGGGTGTGAGTCCGGAATGTCAGCAAGGAAGGAGAGAGATGTTACAGGATGACACGCGGCCGTCCCGCTTCTTTACTGACATTTGGGATGTGAGTCCGGAATGTCAGCAAGGAAGGAGAGAGATGTTACAGGATGACACGCGGCTGTCCCGCTTCTTTGCTGACATTTGGGGTGTGAGTCCGGAATGTCAGCAAGGAAGCAGAGAGATGTTACAGGATGACACGCGGCTGTCCCGCTTCTTTGCTGACATTTGGGATGTGAGTCCGGAATGTCAGCAAGGAAGCAGAGAGATGTTACAGGATGACACGCGGCTGTCCCGCTTCTATGCTGACATTTGGGATGAGTCCGGAATGTCAGGAAGGAAGCAGAGAGATGTTACAGGATGACACGCGGCTGTCCCGCTTCTATGCTGACATTTGGGATGAGTCCGGAATGTCAGGAAGGAAGCAGAGAGATGTTACAGGATGACACGCGGCTGTCCCGCTTCTATGCTGACATTTGGGATGAGTCCGGAATGTCAGGAAGGAAGCAGAGAGATGTTACAGGATGACACGCGGCTGTCCCGCTTCTATGCTGACATTTGGGATGAGTCCGGAATGTCAGGAAGGAAGCAGAGAGATGTTACAGGATGATACGCGGCTGTTTTTTATTACAGTGTGCAAAGTAAAATAAAAGAGAATGGGGATAACACAAAGAGTGGCTTAGGGTTTGGGTGGTGAAACTTTAACGGGCATGGCCTTCTATTGGAATCTCCAAGATATGACGAAGCCAACAGAAAACTCAGCATATCACATTGCATCTAGAAATTGAATATCAAAATATCACTTTTGCCGGGATGAACCCCCCTATAAATAAATTCTTTATCCTCCAGTTGTTCTTTGGACTGAACAGTTCCACTTGTTAAAAGCCATCGTACGTTTGTCACAAGAATCAGCGAGTCCGTTATTTCTGATGTCTAATTAAACTCCTTTTATCTGTAAATCATTTCCCGCACTCTGAACGCAGTGAGGACGCTCCGTGATGTCTTCTCTGATGCGTAGTAAGGTTTCCTTTCTGAGTGAAAGATTTCCCGCACTCTGAACATGAGAAAGGACGCTCACCCGTGTGAGTTCTGTGGTGCAGAAGAAGCTGTCCTTTTACACTAAAACCTTTCCCGCACTCAGTACATGAATAGGGACGCTCACCTGTATGAATTCTCTGGTGTCTAACAAAGTCTCCTTTTATAGCAAAAGATTTTCCGCACTCTGAACATGTAAAAGGATGCTCGAATGTGTGAATCCTGTGGTGTCTGACAAAGTCTCTTTTTTCGGTGAAAGTTTTCCCGCACTCTGAACATGAAAAAGGACAATCACGCATGTGAATTCTCTGGTGTCCAAGAAGTTGTCCTTTTTGTTTAAAAGATTTCCCGCACTCTGTACATGAGTAAGGCTGCTCACCCGTGTGACTTCTCTGGTGGATATGAAGGGTTCCCTTCTGAGTGAAAGATTTCCCGCACTCTAAACATGAATAGGGGCGAACACCCGTGTGAATTCTCTGGTGTTTAAGAAGTTTTCCTTTCTCAATGAAATTTTTCCCGCACTCTGAACATGAATATGCTCGTTCACCCGTGTGAATTACTTGGTGTTGAACAAGGATTCTTTTCTCAGTGAAACATTTTCCGCACTCTGGACATGAATAAGGGCGCTCGCCTGTGTGGCTTCTCTGGTGTCTGAGAAATATTCTTTTATCCCTGAAAGATTTCCCGCACTCTGCACAGGAATATGGACACTCACCCGTGTGAATTCTCTGGTGTATCAGAAGTGTTCTTTTCTCCCTGAAAGATTTCCAACACTCGGAACAGGAATAAGGACGCTCACTCGTGTGAGTACTCTG
This sequence comes from Nanorana parkeri, assembly GCF_000935625.1. Taxonomy (NCBI): domain Eukaryota; kingdom Metazoa; phylum Chordata; class Amphibia; order Anura; family Dicroglossidae; genus Nanorana; species Nanorana parkeri. Next base: position 4,101 of record NW_017309092.1, on the reverse strand, counting down.
GTGTTTGTAAAGATTTCCTTTCAAGGTAAAACGTTTCCCGCACTCTGAACACGAATATGGCCGCTCTCCTGTGTGATTTCCTTCGTGGCTTACAGAAGGTTCCTCAGGATTAGGTGGACCTCTTGATCTCTCCGCACTGTGAGGACCTTGATGGACATCTGAGGTCATGTGACGCGATGGATCAGAAGGTTCCTCAGGATTAGGTGGACCTCTTGATCTCTCCGCACTGTGAGGACCTTGATGGACATCTGAGGTCATGTGACGCGATGGATCAGAAGGTTCCTCAGGATTAGGCGGATCTCTTGATCTCTCCGCACTGTGAGGACCTTGATGGACATCTGAGGTCATGTGACGCGATGGATCAGAAGGTTCCTCAGGATTAGACGGATCTCTTGTTCTCTCCGCACTGTGAGGACCTTGATGGACATCTGAGGTCATGTGACGTGATGGATCAGAAGGTTCCTCAGGATTAGACGGATCTCTTGTTCTCTCCGCACTGTGAGGACCTTGATGGACATCTGAGGTCATGTGACGTGATGGATCAGAAGGTTCCTCAGGATTGGACGGATCCGTCGATCTCTCTGAAGGGGAAGAAATGACTTCGGGAGAATGTTGCGCAATGTCGCCGTCTTCTGCTTCTCCGTCTGGAGATATAATAAGACGTCCCTCCGATGTCTTTATATTCCACTTCTGTACATCTGTGAGAGAGTAATGATTATACAGGATTTATATGGCGCCAACAGTGTGCGCAGCGCTGTACAATATAAGGAAGACATTACAATCACAATACAATTCAAGACAGGATGGTAAGGAGGGCCCCGCCCCCGAGGGCTTACCATCTAAAAGGGGAGGGGCCAGTGATACATGCGGAGGGAGTTGCGTGGGGATGAATGGTTGAGCGGTCAGGTTGAGGTGGGATCGGCTTCCCTGAAGAGATGAGCCTTAAGGGAACGCCTAAAGGCATCTGTGTGGGAGATAGACGGACAGGTTGGGGTAAAGAGTTCCAGAGGATGGGAGAGACTCTAGAGAAGTCCTGGAGGCGAGTATGGGAGGAGATGACAAGGGAGCTGGAAAGCAGGAGGTCTTGTGAAGAGCGGAGGGGACGGTTAGGGTGATACTTTGAGACAAGGTTGGAGATATATCCGGGGGCAGAGTTGTGGACGGCTTTGTACGCGGTTGTTAATATTTTGAATGT
>NW_017309092.1:0-762 GCF_000935625.1 Nanorana parkeri | reverse complement strand
CAGAGAGGGGCGGGGGATGGAAGCCAGTGCAGGGATTGGCAGAGGGGGGCGGGGGATGGAAGCCAGTGCAGGGATTGGCAGAGGGAGGTTGCAGACACTGAGCGGTTGGTTACGTGAATGAGTCAAGCAGCAGCATTCATGATAGACTGAAGGGGGGGAGGAGCCTGTGATAGCTCTACCTATACAATGCCCAGAGGCGCCGCCTATCCTCCTCGGTGTCCCGGATCCCTGCCGGCTAAAATAAAACCCTGGAAATTCATGTCCCGTCCGTCAGGCAAATAGAATTGCGCACCCCGGTGTAGGCCGGCGCTGCAAACGGGCGCCACAAGTCCCCAGAAGGCAGCTGGTAAGCGCGGGACCGACAGCCGAATGTATCTAAACACTAAAGTGCTGATATCGGCACGTTGTCACACGTACTGGTGGAAGTGGCCGGTATCGGCACCGGTATCGGGGGAACTCGACGTGTAACCTACGGAACATGAGGCCAACGTATCTTATATATCATTCCGATGCAACAATGTCACTTTGTACTCAACGAACATGTGACCCGTTCCTGTGTTTATGACTCACTTGTGTCCGTATGTAGAGAAGATTCCTCCTGTTCACTCTTCACCATCATCTCCCCCTCCTCCATAGACTGCTGAGCTCCTCCCACCAACATCTCTTCTTCTTCCTCTTTAGCCTCAACTCTGATGTCTTAACGTCTGTGACATTATATTGGGGAATGGAAATGGACCTTCATATGGTGTCCAGTATCTCCTC
>NW_017309091.1:82789-101204 GCF_000935625.1 Nanorana parkeri | reverse complement strand
ATAACTGTCAATGGGGAGGACCCTTGGGCTATGTTCTATATCAAAATAACGCCACGTATTGGTAATAATAGTGATGTCACGAACATCACTGTCACACCCAGTACTGAGAACACTATACAAGGCCATGTACTAACCACAGAGTAACCCGTCAGGGAGAATGTAAATTTTGATGCTGTAAACATTTTAATGTTCAACAGGAGGGAAATGTGAATATTATTTGTTGTATTGATGAACTGATTAATATGTTTAAATTTATATATTACTAACGTGTGTGTTTTCTCGAGTTAAACCAAGCTTTCGAAACTGCAAGATCAGCTTAAATTACAAAGTTACAGGCTTCCTGAGCAGACAATACACGGAAAACAGAAGTAAGGAAGTCCTCGCCTCATGACTGAAGTCACTCAACACAGGATGTGCTAAAGAAACTGTATATAACATCGAGATAGGGGGGAGGGGAGTAGAGACTCTTACTAGACTGAGCAAAGATCAGATCTGAGCTCTTTTATTTGTCTGTATTGAGTTCTCCCGTGCACGAATAAAACAAATGTCAATCTTTTCAAATATACCATCACCTTGTCTCGATAAATGCTGAGATTCCATCAACATAACGCAGTGGACTCTGACGTTAGTAACGCAGTGGACTCACGGCTTAGTAACACAGTGGACTCTGACGTTAGTAGCGCAGTGCGCTCTGACATTAGTAATGCAGTGGACTCAGGGCTTAATAATGCAATGGACTCTGACGTCAGTAATGCAGCGGACTCAGGGCTTAGTAACGCACTGGACTTTGACGTTAGTAACGCAGTGTACTCTAACGTTAGTAACGTAGTGGACTCAGGGCTTAGTAACGCAGTGTACTCTGACGTTAGTAACGCAGTGGACTCTGATGTCAGTAACGCACTGGACTCTGACGTTAGTAACACAGTGGACTCAGGGCTTAAAAACGCAGTGGACTCTGACGTTAGTAACGCAGTGTACTCTGCCGTTAGTAACGCAGTGGATTCTGACGTTAGTAACGCAGTGGACTCAGGGCTTAGTAATGCAGTGGTCTCTGCCATTAGTAACGCAGTGGACTCTGACATTAGTAACGCAGTGGACTCAGGGCTTAGTAATGCAGTGGACTCTGACGTTAGTAACGCAGTGGACTCTGACATCAGTAACGCAGTGGACTCAAGGCTTAGTAACGCAGTGGACTCTGACATTAGTAACGCAGTGGACTCAGGGCTTAGTAATGCAGTGGACTCTGACGTTAGTAACGCAGTGGACTCTGACACCAGTAACGCAGTGGACTCAGGGCTTAGTAACGCAGTGGACTCAGGCCTTAGTAACGCAGTGGACTCTGACGTTAGTAACGCAGTGGACTCTGACATCAGTAACGCAGTGGACTCAGGGCTTAGTAACGCAGTGGACTTAGGCCTTAGTAACGCAGTGGACTCAGGCCTTAGTAACGTAGTGGACTCTGACGTTAGTAACGCAGTGGACTCTGACGTTAGTAACGCAGTGGACTCAGGGCTTAGTAACACAGTGGACTCTGACGTTAGTAGCACAGTGCGATCTGACATTAGTAATGCAATGGACTCTGACGTCAGTAATGCAGTGGACTCAGGGCTTAGTAACGCACTGGACTCTGACGTTAGTAACGCAGTGGACTCTGACGTTAGTAACGCAGTGGACTCAGGGCTTAGTAACGCAGTGGACTCTGACATTAGTAACGCAGTGGACTCAGGGCTTAGTAACGCAGTGGACTCTGACATTAGTAACGCAGTGGACTCAGGGCTTAGTAACGCAGTGGACTCTGACATTAGTAACGCAGTGGACTCAGGGCTTAGTAACGCAGTGGACTCTGACATTAGTAACGCAGTGGACTCAGGGCTTAGTAACGCAGTGGACTCTGACATTAGTAACGCAGTGGACTCAGGGCTTAGTAATGCAGTGGACTCTGACGTTAGTAACGCAGTGGACTCTGACGTCAGTAACGCACTGGACTCTGAAATTAGTAACACAGTGGACTCAGGGCTTAGTGACGCAGTGGACACTGACATTAGTAACGCAGTGGACTCAGGGCTTAGTAACGCAGTGGACTGTGACATTAGTAACGCAGTGGACTCTGACGTTAGTAACACAGTGGACTCAGGGCTTAGTAACGCAGTGGACTCTGACGTTAGTAAAGCGCTGTACTCAGGGCTTAGTAACGCACTGGACTCTGATGTTAGTAACGCGCTGTACTCAGGGCTTAGTAACGCAGTGGACTCTGATGTTAGTAACGCAGTTGACTCTGACGTTAGTAACGCAGTGGACTCTGATGTTAGTAATGCGCTGTACTCAGGGCTTAGTAACACAGTGTACTCAGATGTTTTTAACGCAGTGGACTCTGACGTTAGTAACGCGTTGTACTCAGTGCTAATAACGCACTGGACTCTGTCTTTAGTAACGCACTGGACTCCGGGCTTACTAACGCAGTGGACTCTGACGTTAGTAACGCAGTGGACTCTGACGTTAGTAACGCAGTGGACTCAGGGCTTAGTAACGCAGTGGACTCAGGGCTTAGTAACGCACTGGACTCCGGGCTTAGTAACGCAGTGGACTCAGGGCTTAGTAACGCAGTGGACTCAGGGCTTAGTAACACAGTGGACTCAGGGCTTTGTAACGCAGTGGACTCAGGGCTTAGTAACACAGTGGACTCTGACGTTAGTAGCGCAGTGGACTCTGACATTAGTAATGCAGTGGACTCAGGGCTTAATAATGCAATGGACTCTGACGTCAGTAATGCAGTAGACTCAGGGCTTAGTAACGCAGTGGACTCAGGGCTTAGTAACGCAGTGGACTCTGACATTAGTAATGCAGTGGACTCTGCCGTTAGTAACGCAGTGGACTCTGACGTTAGTAACGCACTGGACTCAGGCCTTAGTAATGGAGTGGACTCAGGCCTTAGTAACGCAGTGGACTCTGGCGTTAGTAACGCAGTGGACTCTGACGTTAGTAACGCAGTGGACTCAGGGCTTAGTAACACAGTGGACTCTGACTTTAGTAGCGCAGTGGACTCTGACATTAGTAATGCAGTGGACTCAGGGCTTAGTAACGCACTGGACTTTGACTTTAGTAACGCAGTGGACTCTGGGGTTAGTAACGCAGTGGACTCTGACGTTAGTAACGCACTGGACTCTGACGTTAGTAACGTAGTTGACTCAGGGCTTAGTAACGCAGTGGACTCTGACGCTAGTAACGCAGTTGACTCTGATGTTAGTAACGCAGTGGACTCTGATGTTAGTAACGCATTGGACTCTGATGTTAGTAACGCGCTGTACTCAGGGCTTAGTAACACAGTGTACTCAGATGTTTTTAACGCAGTGGACTCTGACGTTAGTAACGCGTTGTACTCAGTGCTAATAACGCATTGGACTCTGTCGTTAGTAACGCACTGGACTCAGGGCTTACTAACACAGTGTACTCAGATGTTTTTAACGCAGTGGACTCTGACGTTAGTAACGCGTTGTACTCAGTGCTAATAACGCACTGGACTCTGTCGTTAGTACCGCACTGGACTCAGGGCTTAATAACGCAGTGGACTCTGACGTCACTAACGCAGTAGACTCTGACGTTACTAACGCAGTGGACTCTGACGTTAGTAACGCAGTGGACTCTGACGTTAGTAACGCAGTGGACTCAGGGCTTAGTAACACAGTGTACTCAGGGCTTTGAAACGCAGTGGACTCAGGGCTTTGTAACGCAGTGGACTCAGGGCTTAGTAACACAGTGGACTCAGATGTTTTTAACGCAGTGGACTCTGACGTTAGTAACGCGTTGTACTCAGTGCTAATAACGCACTGGACTCTGTCGTTAGTACCGCACTGGACTCAGGGCTTAATAACGCAGTGGACTCTGACGTCACTAACGCAGTAGACTCTGACGTTACTAACGCAGTGGACTCTGACGTTACTAACGCAGTGGACTCTGTCGTTAGTAACGCAGTGGACTCTGACGTTAGTAACGCAGTGGACTCAGGGCTTAGTAACACAGTGTACTCAGGGCTTTGTAATGCAGTGGACTCAGGGCTTTGTAACGCAGTGGACTCAGGGCTTAGTAACACAGTGGACTCTGACGTTAGTAACGCAGTGGACTCAGGGCTTAGTAACGCAATGGGCTCTGACGTCAGTAATGCAGTGGACTCAGGGCTTAATAATGCAATGGACTCTGACGTCAGTAATGCAGTAGACTCAGGGCTTAGTAACGCAGTGGACTCAGGGCTTAGTAACGCAATGGGCTCTGACGTCAGTAATGCAGTGGACTCAGGGCTTAATAACACAGCTGACTCCGACATTAGTAACGCAGTGGACTCTGACGTTAGTAACGCAGTGGTCTCTGACGTTAGTAACGCAGTGGACTCAGGGCTTAGTAACGCAGTGGACTCAGGGCTTAGTAACGCAGTGGACTCAGGGCTTAGTAATGCAGTGGACTCAGGCCTTAGTAACGCAGTGGACTCTGGGCTTAGTAACACACTGGACTCTGACTTTAGTAACGCGCTGTACTCAGGGCTTAGTAACGCACTGGACTCTGACATTAGTAATGCACTGGACTCTGACGTTAGTAACGCACTGGACTCAGGGCTCAGTAACACAGTGGGCTCAGAAGTTAGTAACGCACTGGATGCATTGTAACGCATTCAAGCCTACATAATGAATAGGCATGAACTTGTTGCTTGAGCTCACTACAATGCTGAGCAGGATCCTATAAACTGAATATTAAGTAGATTTAGGCTCCATTCACACTGGAGTGACTGTCCACCCGTATTCGACTGTACGAATACGCACGGAGCCACTTTAAACAGAAAAAATAATGCACTTTAATGTGCATTGTTCAGGCTATTGCAGGGACCGCGTGGCCCCCAAAATAGTGCAAGTGCGATAATGCAGCGGATTCCGCATGTTCGTGGCTATATAATAACCACAAACAAGGGGATTGCGTGCGGATTAAACATTTTAGCATTTTTGTCCTGTGCAGTCTTCTGCACAGAAAACCACGTGGGAAACGCAAACTCTATATGTGAATGGGGCCTAAATACCCGGGGAAAAAGACATGAGTGGCAAAGGTTTTTTAGACTGCTGACACTGAACTGTGTGTTGTACTTAGGGACCATTAAACACTTATTCAGGCAGTGTGAAAGAAGGGAGAAAAAACAAATCACAACCCCCTCCCCGCCAGAACGAGAAGGAATTTTCATGACACTTTACAAATGATCAGATCACAGCTACAGGCGAAGAACAAACTCACAGCACAGAACAGGGGCTGTACTCGCTTCTGTATTTGCTTCTATGCAGGGACACTATCATTTCTCCCCGTCCTGCCTTGCACTAGCGGCAGTCCTGCGGGCGGGACACGGGTGGTGTGGGTTAAACTACCTCTGCTGTAGATCGGGCAAGTTAGGTAGCCGCGAGGACCTTATGCTAGTGTTAAAAGGGTATTATTCATATAGGGATTATGTATGCATGTGATGAACATAAGTGATGATTGATTTTCTATATATACATTTGTTCAGTATGAGAATATACGCAATGAGATTAGAGTCTGTGGTTCAGGTTGTATTTGCTATACATGTGTTACTGATCAAGCAGAAATGCTTAGAACCTCCCACATTCCTTATTATCTAGAAAGACTGTGAAATATTCTAAATCAAAGTTTATGAAGTGTTTACAAAGTATGTATTATATCTCTTTATTGTAATATTTCTTGATTAAGTTATTCATATAAGAAAGAACATGGTATTATGTATAAATATTGGTATTTGTAACATTATATAGTTTATTATGCATTATGTATTATTGCATTCAACACAAGAATCCTCTATTCCCATCCGCCTTGAAACCTTATGGTTTGTCTAAAGTTTCAGATTACACTTGGGCCTAGATGGCCGGAGAGGAGGGGGGGGGGACTGGGGCACAAAGGACTCACACTCAGACACACACGGTCATGCAGGGACACACAGACACATAGACATGAGAGACTAACACTTTAAACACTTACAAGAACTTATTAATACATCTACATATTTCTATACTTTTGTTTTATGCTATTATTTTGTAATCATTTGTAACTTTGTAATTAAACACATTTATGAGTTTCAAGCAAGAACGGAAGCTATTTTTCCTCTTTTAAACTTTTCACCTTAAGAACAAGAATATGAATATGACATAAAAATATGACATCAAATATCATATTCTACAGCTAGCGAGGTCTTAGGTGGCTGCCTAACTCGCCTAATTAAAGAGCCGCCTCTGGGTGGGGGAGCACATGTTGTGCCATTGCCACCTGGTGATGTGTCACTTGGTGGGGAGTCAACTGATGAGGTGGCAGGGGAGCCTCAAGATAGCTCACCATGTAGGTATGGTGAGTCTGGGCTTTGTGCAGCATCTCCAACGACATAGTCTGCACATATCTCCGCTGGTCTGGTTCCACTTGGCGCATCTAATGGACAGCAAAGTTCATGAACAGGGCACACTCATCAGGCTGCTGTTGGAGTGCTGCTGATGCCTGACTCAGGAACTCCTGAATGGCCTTGTCGGTGGGTGGCCTTTTCCATCCCCTCCTGGATGGACCCATAGAAGGTCCCGGTTGAGCACCTGCTGTGACCTCCAAGTCGACACTCTCCTGTGCATGAAAATAAAAAGAGCAACGTGAATAAACTATCGGTGATATGTGTTAAATGATTGCTAACATACTGTCCTTTTCAGTTCCCCACAGATTCTGAAGAGTGGAAAACCTTCGGAAAACAGTTCCACGACATCTGGAACTTCCCCAACTGTGGAGGAGCTATAGATGTAAAACGTGTCTGCATAACACCCCTTGCCAACTCGGACTCATACAACTACATCTACAAAGGCTACTTCAGCATCATCTTGTTAGCAGTTGTAAATGCCAAGTATGAGTTTATGTATGTGGACAAGAGGTGGTAAGAGTCACATCAATTGCACAGTTCATCCCTTTCATGTGTCACATGCATACAATATGTTAACATCCACATAGTAGGAGCAACTAGGAAAAATGCCATCCTAGATTTAATCATTACTAATAAAGCAGAGTTAATTGAGGATATTGTTATTGGGGAGACACTGGGAAATAGTGATCACAATGTGATTACTTTCTATATTGGATACAGGAAAGGGAAGCAGGCTGGTAGGACAAGAACCCTTAATTTCGGAAGGGCTAACTTTGATAAACTGCGCCACCTAGTGGGGGACATCAAATGGGAAAATTTATTTCACAAACTGAACTCGGACCAAAAGTGGGAATGTTTTAAAAACACTTTACATATTGCCATTGCCAAAAGTATACCGTTGGGTAATAAAAGTAAAAGATCACAAACAAAACCTGTATGGCTGAATAAAAATGTAAAGCATCACATAAAGGAAAAGCGAGTGGCATTTATAAAATATAAGATGGAGGCGACGGCATTGGCGTTCCATAACTACAAAGAATGTAAAAAAACATGCAAACTAGCAATACGGGCAGCTAAAATAGAGTGCGAAAAGCATATTGCCACATATTGTAATAGGATAGGTCTATAATTTTGCCACTTTACATATCAATGGTTCGGCCCCACCTGGAGTATGCGGTGCAGTTTTGGGCACCGATCCACAGAAAGGATGTCCTTGAACTGGAGAAAGTCCAGCGGAGAGCGACCAAACTCATAAAGGGGATGGAGGACCAGAGCTATGAGACACGGCTACTAGATTTAAACATGTTTACGTTGGAAGTAAGGAGAATAAGGGGGGACATGATTTTCATGTACAAAATGTTCAATAGTCATAGCAACATTAGCAACAAACTCTTTGAGATTAATTCCGTAACAAAGACTAGAGGACACCACCTTAAATTGGTAGAAAAATAATTCAAACACAAGGGGCGAAGGGGGTTCTTCTCGGTTTGCGCGGTTAGGGTCTGGAACTCACTGCCTCAAGCAGTAATTTCCGCAATTAGTCTGGAATCATTCAAGAAGCTTTTGGACGACTTCCTGAGAGACCGAAATGTACAAGGGTACAGGTATTCTTAAGCATGAGAACACTCATGGACCTATACACACACACACACACACACACACACAATAGGTTGGACTTGATGGACTTGTCTTTATGTCTTTATTCAACCTCAAATACTATGTAACTATGTAACATCCTGGCCAGGAAAGGCATGCACCTAGCGTATTGTAACATGAACACAAAACATGAACATCAGGTACAGGTGTATTGACAGGGGGACATGTCATGGCCATGTACAGAGTTGGTGAGTTGATTCACACATGCAAAGATGCCAACCTAGATTGCAGGGTGTACATGAATCAAGCAAATGTGTTTCAGGTAGGTGTAAACACATGCATGCATCTTCTGGAGACATTCTGGACTCAGAATGCCACTCCCCTTCAGTATGCCAAGACACATGGCAGACCTTTTAGGCACACGGCAGACCTGTTTTGGTTGGTCGGGGGAAAACATTGGGGACGTTCTTTGAGTTCTTTGTGGTTCCCTGGACATCCGACACCGGTGTCGGACCTATTATCATGGCTGTGTGAGGTGAGTTGTCAAACCTGATGATCATGTAATTGTAGTATATGGACAGATCTCAGGACAGCGCCATCTGGATGATGCAACGATTGTAGGCCCACGTGGGTCCCATCTTGACCATGCCCTCTTTTACAGGTCCCGGCACCACATGGATTAAAGCGAAGAGATGAAAATGGCATCCACATCCAAACAGCAGGCCTCAAAGCCCAGGGAAAAATCTGGAAAGAAACCCAGAGCCACTGCCATGTCACAGGAAGAGATGGTGGAGATGGTTAGGATCATGGAAAAGGTGGATTATGATTGCACACTGAAAAAATATGAAAACCGCAATCTCAGGAAGAACAGGATCCTGGAGAAGGTGCATGGGATCTTGGGACAATAAGTTCATGGTGCAGAGCTCCAAGGATCAGTTGAGGAAGAGATGGTCGGACGTGAAGTTGCGGGAGGAGGACCAGTTGCGCGGAATTCACAGGATCATTGCGAAAAGTAAGTTTGGGTGTGCAGAATGTTGAACCTGCACATATGTGTTTCAACTTTGCTTTTGCAGGGGTACAGGCCTTGCCATTGCAAACTAGGATGACATGCACTTATCAGGTATTTGTGGATGAGAGGGGCTTGGTGCCTTCTTGCTTAGCATGGATTATGTGGCAGACTACTATGTTGACATGTGGCATTGCCTGCATAGTATACTTGCATGTTGCCCATCTACATGTAACATTCTTTGTATTGCATGACACTGTGTTTTCTTATAGGAAGGAAAGCTAAGAGGAGGTCCACCATGATGGGCGAAAAAAATCTGGGGACACGCAGACACCGAGGGATTAGGGGCTGACGGAGGAAAGGGAGCCAGATGTGGAGTGCGTGGAGGTAGCAGAATCGACGGAGAGCTCAGGTTCTGGTATGTACTGTTCTTTAACTTTCACATGGTATGCAACATGGCCTACACATTGTGATTCTTGTTTTGATCTGCTCATTCAATTGTAGTGCAAGTTGCATACTCAGGCCAGGACAGGGCTCCGTTTGGGAGACTATGCGCAGTCATCATGCGTTGCTGCCGTGCGCTGGAGGAGATCGGCAAGCAGGTTGCTGAGATGCAGGGGTCCCTCACTGATGTGCTCGATGAGTTGCACAAAATGTGACAGGCTGCAGTTTATAACATTGTTCAGGTTGCCATTTGGCCCTTTTTGTGGATTCTGTTGTTTACATGTTAAATTATTATTTATTTTTATATAAAGTTGTTTTATATTTTCATATTCCTATGCCGAAATAGAAAACATGTTTGTGCAGCATTTTCCCGTGTTTGTGTCCTCAGTTTTTGCATGTACACCTTTAATGCTTTTAGGATCCTCCAGGTTGAGTGATGCTGTACATGCAATCTAAGTCTATGGTGCAGTGTGGTATTCAATCTTGTGTGGGTTCAATGGTGCAGCTGTGCCAAGGTTTTTACTCTTATGGGAGACTTTAACTATGCTGATACTGATACTGATTGGGCAAATAGAACAGCACACTTAACTAAGGCTCATCAGTTCTTGAATCTATTGCAGAAACATTTCATGGGTCAAATAGTAGAAGCACCAACTAGAAAAAATGCACTGTTGAATTTACTCATTTTAACCCCTTCATGACTGAGCTTGTTTTCAGTATTCGTTTCATAAATGACTGACACACTGTTTACATTTTTGCTGTGTGATTCTTCAATGTCAGTAATATACTTTCTTACTAAATGCACCCACACATATTATATATTGTTTTTTAGAGGACAGATAGGGCTATATAATTATATAAAATATAAGGACAGATAGGGCTATATAATTATATAAAACATGTGTGCCTAACGCTTCACTTAGTTTGAATAACATTTTAGGAAAAAACTTTTTTCACGTTTTGATTATTATTATTTTTTAGAATATGTTTAATAATAATTATAGTATAAAACAAATGTTTATACATAATTTTTATTTTCTTGATTTTTTTTTTACACTTTATTTTTGTTTACATTTTTTTTGTCAGTTTATATCAAGCAGTCACTATGAATGCTTGATAGATTAACTTTTTTTAATTTTTGGTTATTAGGCTGCTCCAAACTTAGGAACAGCTAATAATAACCTTAGGGACTGATCCTGACAGCATGTCAAAATCAGATCTCACTAAAGGTTTCTGATCGTGCCCAGACGATCAGAAGTGATAGATTTCAGGCACAGAGATACATTGTAACATTGTCAGCGGTTACCAGCATTGCAGAGCCGCAAATAACTGGTCACATACAGTGTATGTGGCCAGTCATTTAGGCACTTTGTGGCGTGACGTACAGTATACGCCTCCCGTCACGAAGGGGTTAAATAATATGTAGTTGATTGCGGAAAATAGGGAAAACTTGAGTAACAGTGATCATTTGACATAAAATAAAATAAAGAGACATGTTGGTGTGACAAGAACACTAAATCTCAAAAAGGCTAATTACTAATTGGGACCAGATTCTCTCAGCTAATAACATGGAGGACAAGTATAGGGCCTTTTTCACACGTGTGGCAAAACCAGGCATTATTTAGACATTTTTTAACGCCTCTCAGCTGCCTATTAACGCCTATGTGGGATAAAACAATAGGAACCAGCCAGTATAGTTCACACAAGGGCGTTAGCGTCACGTTACATAAAAAAATAGGTTGCATTCTGGAGGCATTGCCACTGGAATAATGTCTCCATTAAAGTCTATTGGCTTAGTCAATGCTCCCTAGAACAGTTTTTAGGCATTTGTCAAGCGTTGCACAAGCATTCAGGAGAGATATAGGAGGTTTTGCAAGCCCAGAAAACACTGGGAAATCAGAGCGCGAGAGGACAGAACAACTGCAGATGCCACGACCCAAGTCTGCCCAGCTACTGCGACGCCTGCTGGTCACTTCCCTTCACTTTACCGTCCCCTACTTGCAGGGCATTTTGCAAGCAGCTTTGACGCCTCCCTAATGCCTTGAAAATGCCTGCTGAATGCCTTGTTAACACCATAGGTGTGTTAAGGTGTCCATATACCTTACAACCATCGCATGACTTTCGTTTTGTGATGATTGTAAGGTGATTAAAATTTCATACGACCTGCCCATCTTGGACAGGCAGATCATACTTGCGATCATCGCAAGTCCTCCCCGCTGAGGGGAGGGCATACAGATGATTGGAATAGTGTGCTGGCAGTGTGCGCCTGCGAACCTCGGCCCGCGCGGCTTTCGTCTTACGATCGCGCTACCAACCCGCCAAAAATTGTACGATTTTTGGCAGGTTTTCTAGCGCGCTCATAAGGCGAAAGTCTTGTGACCTTACAGTATATGCCGTCGCACGCTGCCCATACACCTTAAGATTATCGTACAATCGCAGGAACACATGCGATTATCGTACGATAAACGTCAGGTGTATGGGCAACTTTAATCAGTGTTGCTCTGTCATTAAATTCTCAATGCACGTGTGAAAGAGCCCTTAGTGTTTTAAGGATATAATAAACAACAGCATTTGCCAGTGCATTTCATTAGGTAACAAATATAAAAGGAAAAAAAAGTTTATCCTGGATGACTAAATTCTAGAGTAAATGAGAAAAAAGTTGTCTTTAAAAATATAGGACAGAGGGGTCATCATCATAATTTCTGCACTGCAAAAAATGTAAGAATGCAATCAAGGCAGCTAAGATAGATTATGAAAAATATATTTGCTAATGAAAGCAAAATAAATTCTTCAAATACTGTATATCAATAGTAAAAAGGTAAGGACAGAGCATGTAGGACCCATAATGGACAAACATGGGAAGTTGACAAGGAGAAGGTAGATGTATTAAATACATTCTTCTCTTCAGTTTATACAGACAAAATAAGTTTAACAAACAGTAATAAAAGATTAGAATAACTTGATGTAAACAAATCTCCAGGACCAGATAGCTTACACACACAATTCCTCAAAGAACTTAGTCAAGTTATAGCCAGACCATTGTTTCTAATTTTAAGAGACACCTTCTGGAGAAAGTGATCTTAACCCTTGCAGTGGGGCTTCTCCCACACTGCAAGGATTAAGAGCTCATTTTCATTTAGCAGCGAAAATAACAAAGTTATATTCTCCCAAACCTGGAAGCCAACTGGTTGCTACTCCAGTTCTTGAAGTCTGTCTCCTTATTCACTAGAGAGCCGAAGGATCCAGCTGTAGCTTTGGCTCATCCTTCGGCTCTCTTCGGCCGCCTCTGCCCATCGGTTCAGTCAAACCGAAGGGCTGCTGTAGGGGCTATTCACAAAAGCCTGTACAGCAGCCGAGCCTAAGGCATATGCTTTGGCTCGACTGAGCCAAAGTGACACGCGAAAAGTAGAGAACGGTCGGCCGAAGCCAACTGATCTCCACGCAAATAACAGAGCCAGCCATGATCTCACTGCTCGATCCGCCCAGTTGTAATGACAGATCAGCATCCCCAACTGACCTGGGAACACTGATCTGTCATTAAACAATAACAACTGGGCAGAGCCAGCTGTGATGTCACAGTGGGCTCCGCCCAGTTGTTATTCATTAACCGGGACCTGCTAGAAGACTCTGGCAGGTGTCGGACAATAGAATGTTTCCTATTGTCGGGCGGAGCTAACTGTCACCGTTAGTTCCGCCCAATTGCTTTTCTTTTTGTCTTTTCTTTAAAATATATATATATTTTTTTTTTATTTCCTATGTTTTATCATTTTTAAATTAATGTTTCAATTGTTTTTTTTCCCCATTCTTTTCAGTTCTTTTCTATTCTGCTGGGTACCTCGGAGGTAAGAGCGATCGGTGACATCTATGCTAGCTTCGTCCAACTATTTTACTTTTGTCTGTCACCTGATAGGACTTAGCTGTGTGAGCCATGATTGGGCAAAGGCATTATTACTTTGCCCAATCATGGCTCGCACTGTGCTGTGATTGGGTAAAGTCTTGCACCTGACCTGTGGTCAGATGCATTGCTTTACCCGATCAGGGCTTCACAAGGCACTGTGTGGGGCGCTCGGCAGGCGAACAGCCCGCCGAACGCCCTGGTAGTTCGTGTGTTCGCTGAACACACGAACTACCGATGTCCGAGTCGAACTGTTGCTCGACTCGAACATCGAGACCATCCCTAGTAACAAGCAAAATAACTAGTCCAAAAGGGTATGATAAACCAACTTTGGATAAAATCATGAAATAAATGATATATCGGGGTAGGGAAAAAAGGGTTATCAAAATAGAACAGAACAAGAAGTAATAAAAAAGTTATAAAAAGTATAAATGATACTAGAAAAGGACTTCGATATAGTGGGTATATCGGAAACCTGGCTAGACAGCACACATGATTGGGCTACTAATATAGAGGGGTATAACCTGCTCAGGAGGGACAGATGTGGGAGAAGGGGGGGGTTTGCATTTACGTTAAAAACTATCTAAATATACATATAAGGGACGATATCACGTCAAACAGTGGAGAAGATGTGGAGACCTTATGGCTAGAGCTAGATATGGCGGACCCTAGCCATAAACTTATTGTGGGTATTTGCTATAAACCTCCGAATATAGGAGAGGAGGGGGAAGCAAATCTACACTCCCAAATAGAAATAGCTGGGAGGGAGGGCAATGTAGTCGTGATGGGCGACTTCAATTACCCGGACATCAATTGGGCTAATGCTATCTCAGGATCGACAAAGGCGGGCCGATTTCTGAACTTGTTGCGAGACAATTTCTTGGAACAGATGGTGGAGGTTCCAACTAGGAAAAATGCCATCCTAGATTTAATAATTACTAATAATGGGGAATTAATTGAGGATATTGTAATTGGGGGAGACACTGGGTAATAGTGATCACAATGTGATTACTTTCAATTAGGGATGTCCCGATGCCACTTTTTTAGGCACAAGTACAGCCCCTCATGTACTTGCCGATACCAATTACCGATACTTTTTCTTAAAGGGACAGGTGACTTTACATGATCCATAGTACAACTACATGTTATGTACTATGGATCATGGTTTAACCTATTCATGTTAGCAGTGGAGAATTGTAACTCTTTTGCTGGAGTGTAGTGGAGGTGTATGCTGTGTATATGTACTACATATACATTACACACGTCCAGTACACTATACAATAGATTTACAGCCAGCCCCGTCCCAGCTTCCCTCACTTACAGTTTCACTCCGATCCCTGTTGCCTCACGCGGTGCCTCTTGTAGTCGGCGCTGGGCAGGATCGCTGCATCGCATCTCGATGCTCAGCTTGTGGGAGGTGCTCGCAATTCTGCCCTGCTAGCATGAATAGGTTAAATCATGATCCATAATACATATACAGCACATATGTCCAGTACACTGCAGTAATAGAGTTACAATTATCCCCTGCTAACATGAATAGGTTAAATCATGATCCATAGTACATAATAGTACATAACATGTAGTTGTACTACGGATCATTTAACCCATTCATGTTAGCAGGGGATCATTGTAAATCTATTGCTGCAATTTACGGGACATTTGTACTGTATATGTACAGTACATATAGATGTACAATTCTGCACTGCTACCATGAATGGGTTAAATGATCCGCTCTGGGAGGAAGAGCAGCGGCGAGTCAGCGCTGGTCCAGTGGGAGGAGTTCCAGGTGGGGTCCTAATTTAGCTGGCTTAGAGGTGTCTGCCAGCTAAATTAGAACCCCACCTGGAGCTCCTCTCGCCGGACCAGCGCTGCCACTGACTCGTCCCTGCTCCTGACTGGCCGCTGCGGGGTCATCTGGCAGTCTCCGACCACCTAAATTAGGACCCCACCTGGAGCTCCGCCCACCGGAGCAGCAGTGACGCGACGCTCGGCGAGGTAAGTAAGAAATCGTTTCTCTCTTCTTAGACAGGTGAGTTTCTTGTAACGAGTTGCCACATCCTGCTGCAATTTGTGGAACATGACATCATCTTTCGGCGAAAAGCCACTGCAATGGCTGCTCTTCAGTTCGGATGTGTTGGCCGAGCTGTGCTTGAAATGTCCAACTAAGTGTCGACATTTTGCCACAAGAGGTGATGAGTCAGCTGCCTTCAAACCTACTAATATGCCGAGTTAAAGACAATGTGCGATACACGGTATGTGACTGTAATCCGTTTGTCCGATAGCAGCAACCATGTTTCGTGCATTGTCCGTTACGATACAGCATATTTTATCGGTGATGTTCCATGTTGCAGCAAACTCTTTATAGAAACTGGCAACGTTTTCAGCAGTGTGTCGTTCGTCAACAAGTAAGCAACCTAAAGCTACCGATGTCAGTTTCCAGTCGGAATCAATCCAGTGTCCTGTTATACCACAGTATGATTCATTGTTGTTTGAGGTCCAAAAGTCAGTAGCGAGAGCAATACTGTGAATATTTTCTATAGCTTTCTTATGCTGTGTTAGCTTCTCGTCGTACATCTGACCAATCACAGCAATTTTCAAGTCTGCAGAAACTTTGTCGCTTACAGGCTTGTTTGACTGACACAACAAGAAATTAGTTATTGATTGTACTTGAGAACTCTTCTGCCGGTCACTGTCGACAACTTGTTTATACTTGAGTGGATGTTTGTGCTGAAGGTGGTACGTCAGCGATGTATTTGAACCACGGAAAGCAAATTGTTTATTGCAGTGAACGCAGTAAACTTTGTTGCCATCCTCTACTATGCCATCAGCAGTTAGCTTAAACATAAAATGGTGGCTTAACTTTCCGCTTACATGCTTAACTGCAACGTTGCTTTCATTGCTCGCCATTGTTGTTTACGGTCTAAACGTCTAAATTTTATAAAACACCAAGGATCTCTTTCCGTCACACTGTTAACAGTGGAGGTTTTGAAGTTCGCACAGAAACAGAGAAGAGTGAGAGAAGCGCTATCACTGAGTCAGTTCTGCATTTGTGATGGTGTGGCTTCTGAAATATTGATTGTGATAGTGGACATTAATAAAATATTTGTTCAACTTCAAACTGATCTGGTTGACCTACAACGAAAATATATTAAAAATAACACTTCCCATTTACAAAATTTAAATTAAAACTTCAAAAGCTTATTAAAAAAAACATATTTGAGATCTGTGCTGGCAAGAATAAGTGCAACTCCAGGGCAAGAAGCTTCATACATTTCATAATGGAATGTACAAGGGAGTCTATGATTAGTCATAGACCCCACAGAGAGACCCCACAGAGCTCTGGTGAGACCCCACAGAGCCCTGGTTAAAGTAGGGTTCAGTGGGGTCTCACCAGGGCTCTGAGGGGGTCTCACCAGGGTAGAAGATTTCTAACAGGGTAGCAGGGTAGTAGATAATTGATTTTACTGTTTTACATGATATATTATTTGTCTGCCTTGTACACACATCCGATGACTCACCGGCCCAAGAGTGAGGAGGAGACTCAACAGCCCAAGTGATTCCATCAGTTAACGAAGGGAAGGGGGAGGAGTCTATGCCAGTGACGTCACCGGACCCCTCCCTCCTTCCCGTCGTTACCCATCACGGACAACTACATCACCCGACTCCTCCCCCCTTCCCTTCGTTAGCCGGCAGAGCCACTCGGGGAAGGGGGGAGGAGTCCGGTGACGTCGATGTCCGTGACGTCACCGGATCTCTGACGGAAGACCCGGAAGCCGGCGGAGAGGTGAGTAACTTTGATCGATCAAAATAATTTTGATCGATCAAAGAAATTAACGATTAAGCGACGGGCTGAACAATAAAAATAGAGCAGATTTCTCCATCAACACTTAGGAGTGTGTTCTTCGAGGAATACCGCTGTTTGCATTGTATTCTGATAGCGGCTGGTGGCTCATTTGCTGCCGGCTCTGATTGTACGAAGATTTTCCGGCCAGCTCCTTTGATCAGCAGCACACACTGTGCGAATTTTGGCCGGTTCCTCAAAAATCGGCCAAAATTCGGGGTTGACAAATACCATGTCAACCCCAAATCCTCCCCTGTACTCAATAATACCACTACACCATGGGATGGAGTTCAATGGAGCATTTGCAGCCTTTTATTAACAAAAACCAGTATACATAACATTTATAAATAACAAACAATAACAAGACCATATAAAATCGCAGGTTTCAGGTCCTTGAAGGTACTAGGAACCATAAAACAAATTTGCTTCTGCGGCCACATTTTGTACCTGATGCCCCCAGCCCGCCATACACTGCCTCAGGCACGTTATTAATTGACTGCAGACCAACATTGGTCCCTATTGTTGGAAATACAACAGCATATACTAATATGTACTTTGTCTTTTGAGCTGTAGATGGCACTGCAGTGCAATGTTAGTCTCTATGTGCATGCTTATCTATGATACAAAAGGAAGCTTTTTTTTCTCTATATTCTTTTCACAATGCTGTATTAATACGTGTAATGTTCTTCTAAGCAGGTAAAACTTGATTCAGTATTCCTCAAGATCTCAGTGCTTCATCTAAGCACATAACCAACAGGTTATGGAACCAGGCACTACACAGAACACTGCAAGTCAATTAAAGATGCATCCAAGCTACTGAAAGATGGCAAGCTGTTCAGATATGAAGTTTGCAATCGCAAAGCTCAACAATACCAACTACCAGCTAATGGAGTCAGAGGCGTAACTAGAAACCTCAGGGCCCCGGTGCAAGAAACCATTAAAATCAATCTCTTTTTCTATTTTAAAAGGGAAATATCAGGGATCTATTTAGGCCCCTACTAGCTCCCTACAGTAAAGTAAAATAATAAAAATATTCAATAAAAATAAATAAAAAAGAAAGTTTATACAAGAAAAAATATTTTTTTTTAAATTGGAAAAGGTTAGAAAAAAAAACATATTCGGTTTCGGCCTGACATATTATTTTTCATTTTGGTTTCGTTTCGGTTTTAAAATTTTAATTTTGGTGCACCGCTTATTTTTTAA
>NW_017309091.1:81829-82642 GCF_000935625.1 Nanorana parkeri | reverse complement strand
TATTTTTTAAAAAACTTTTTTATCACTTTTTTTCTTTTATACATTTTTAATTTCTTAATTTTTTTACATTTTACTATCTTTTACTTTTTATAATTTTCATTATTATTTTTTACTTATTTTTTCATAAATGTTTATTTATTTGATAATTTATCAATTTGTATTTATTTTTTTCCCTTAACTTTATTGCTATCACACAAGAGCTAACAAGCCCCATGTGTGGTAGCATTTGGAGGTGAATCTGTCACCCTCAATACAGGAGTTCTAGCACAGCACTGTGCTAGAACTCCTGTAACAGCTGAGAGGATGGGCTGCGAGTGCAGCTCTCCCCTCACTGTCTACTCAACCCGGCGTGAAGGGTGGGGGGCAGGAACTTACCTGCCTCTCCTCTGCTCGGAGAGGCGGCTCTGATCACACCTGTCTGCTCTCCCTCTCTCTCCTCCTGGACACACTGAAGCTGCAGCGGCTGAGAGGAGAGAGAGGGATCGCTGACAGGTGCGATCAGAGCTCATGAAAACCCCAAATCCACAATCTCAGAAAATTAGAATATTGTGAAAAGGTGCAATATTCTAGGCTCAAAGTGTCCCACTCTAATCAGCTAATTAAACCATAACACCTGCAAAGGGTTCCTGAGCCTTTAAATGGTCTCTCAGTCTGCTGACTTGACAGTTGTGCAGAAAACCATCATTGGCACCCTCCATAAAGGAGGGAAAGCCTTAAAAGGTAATTGCAAAAGAAGTTGGATGTTCCCAAAGTGCTGTATCAAAGCACATTAATAGAAGTTATGTGGGAAGGGAAAAGTGTGGAAGAAAAAGG